>NW_027116697.1:26065-33509 GCF_000696795.3 Halyomorpha halys | reverse complement strand
ATTATATAACTTCATTTTTATTTCATTTCCTTAATTATGTTATTTTACCCACTTTTTCAATTACCTATGTATACATTTTATTTCCCGCTTCTTTCATCACTTCATTTTATTAATTCTATTTTGTAAAATTATTCATTTTATGTGTAAAATTATTCTGTTTATACTTCCTTTTTATTTTTTTTATATTTATACACTTACTGTGGTTGTTATCTTGTTCTGTTTTTAGCCCTGAAGAAGGCTAGGAACTCTAGCCGAAACGTTGGCACATTAAAATAAGTTAATTGAACTTATTTGTGTTTTTCATTGACCGCAACCCCAACCATCTTCTCCTCATTCAACCTCCACGGTCATCTATCTCTCATAATTAATTAAATAAAAAGTAGTTTTAAAAAAAATAGTTGTAAATTGACCAGGGCAGAATGGCCTACATGAAGTTGTATTTTTGAAATGTTTAGTTCTAAAATTGTATTAGGATTGTCCCTGATTATGGCCGAATTGCTCGAAATTTCGGACTTATAAAGAGAATAAAATGTTTTCAGACTATAATGGATAAAATTTAAATTTATTTATTTAATTAACATTCATATTAAATGTTGTTTCTAAATGATTACCTACAGTATTAAGACAGGATCGGCCTCTTTCTTCCACAGCAACAGTGCATTCCAATGCATTGGATGTGTTTTATTATTCTACAAGTTTCAATTATCTATCTTCGGAAGGAATTTAAGTTATTGACCGGGCTTGCATAGACTTTTTGTTTAATGTTGACCAAACAAAAAAATATAGTGTCAGATCAGATATGGAGAGCGTGTCAACAACACATATCCAGTAAAGTAATTGGTGAAGAAGTTGAAAACCGTATTAATTTATTCTATAATAACTTAAAGAATCTTTAAACGTATAAATCTATCTCTTAGATAAAGTGACAAAGTGTTTTATAAAAATAAAACAAATTGTTTTGACATCATTAATTCCAAATTTCTTTAAGGACATTTTTTTTTTTTAATATTTATTTATTGCTATTTACAACAGTACATTATAATACATTTAGTAAATCTGATCTAAGTTAAATTGGAGTGTTACAGGCGTGTAGAGAAACTACCCATTGGTAGCACTCTAATGACATTTTAATTAGCTGGTCTCGTGGCCATCTTCTTTTCAGGCGCCTCGGAGGATTGTCAGGAATGGAAGAGGATGCAAGATTAGAAAATAGGGGGTTTGAGTGGTTAGGGAGTTTATAATGGAAGGAGTGATATCTGGTTCGGGCTAGATCGGTTACATAGGGAACATTAAGGTCTTTATGTATGCTTTTATTTGTGACAAAGTATGGAGCATTGAGGATTTTGGATTGTAAGGATTGAATACGAGAGGAATTCGAAGGTTTGAAGGACATTTAATCCTGAAAAAAATACGTATAATGAATTTAAGCCATTTTAGATTAATAATATTAAAAAAAAACATTAAATAGTCAAGGAAATAAAAATTAAGAGTGACATTTCAAGGCAATAAACGTAATTTAAACACTAAGCCATCATCATGGACTGAATTGCACAACAGACTGATGCGTTAGGCGTAGAGAAGTCCATTGGATGGCTTCATCTAAATATACATCCATCTAAAACCCAGACACTACCTAAAATTGGATCGGGTCCAACTCTCATGTCCAAGATAACAAATGGATCAAAACAAAACCCGTCCTCCAATATCTCATTCGTATTTTTCAAAACACGATTTATAAACAGCGCGACGGTCAATAGATCTTCGAGATCTAAGTCTCCTGTCTCCTGTTCCTTAGGGACTTTGTCTTTAACCCTTATCAGTAGCTAGCTTTTTTATATGTGATCCTTACTAGGTTGTAGGTGGTTCCGATAAATATGTAAAAAAAAAAAACCTGTATTGCAAGAATAACATTTTTGTTAGAAATTATTTATTTTACACATATATGACATTCAAATAATTATTTATTTAGAAAAGATATTGAGATATATAACTGGAGATGTCGATTTTTCGAGCAAAAAAATCCCCACTCAGCGCCTTGAAACTTTAAGCGCCTATTTAATAGTTATAGTAATCGTTTATAGTACAAGTAAAGTCAGTGAAGTAATTGCTACTTTGTCAATCACATGTATACGCCTTGACAGTCAACTATCGTACACATTCAGTTATTGCGGCAAAAGTGTTAACCACTAACATGGAATTATTACTTGATAGTTGCAATCATGACAGTATTAATAGTACAAATAATGCAAGTGGACTAACAGTAGCATTAAGTGCCACGTTTAACTTTAATATGTATACGCCTTTACAGTGAACAGTCCCAACATATCAACATTAAGAAAGACGGAAAAACATTGTTCTTATATATTTGCTCAAAAAACTTAAAATTGTATCAGCTACAGAACCCCAAAAACAAATATGCCCTTAGTAGGAGAGAGAGAAATACTTTATTTATTCATCTATGCTGCCTAAATACATTAAGTTGCTATCTCACACAGCATACTTATCAATCCGTAATTAGACATATATACATTACACATACATGGTATAATCAGAAAAAAAAAGAGAAACAATAATAAGATATAATAAACAATTTTTTTCCACCCCTACAGTTTCCTTTTACAATCCATTTCGGTCTGTACAACCAGTACAAATGTTTCACTCACTCCCATTTTTCCCTCTCATTTCTGCTCAATTATTCAATTCACCCTATCAACAAATTCGCTCTCCGGAATTCACCCTCCTAGATCCTCTTCAGTGACCCGCTAAAAAAATTCAATATAAGACGGTAATGTGAGATCAGACCATCATTCATAGTCACAGCAGTAGATCAGTCTATCAAGAACAAACAACTAGATACATTTTACAAGAATAAGAATAACATATAGATTAAAAGGAAAAATATAATTTTAAAAAAAACCGGTTACAGGAAACACTTGAATGGATGAATAAGTTTTAAAAAAACATAGTATTAATAAAATAAAATGATTTTATGAATAAATACGTTAAAACATATTTAACGTTAAAACATATTTAAAACATAACGTTAACACATACAACATAGTTTTGCTTTGTCACTTACTACGTGGCATACGACAGCAGTGACAAAGTACATTTGTCACGTGAGAGGTGATATATGACCGATGCAGATAAGGTTATCTGCATAATATGAAATAATATTTTCGAATAACTACATCAATATTGTCTAAATTTAATGCATATTTTTTCATTAGCTAAGAACAAATAAAAAAGATCCGACCAATTAGTTTTATATAAACATTTATTCAAACTCCAGGGATAAAAAATGTTTTAATTTATTTTACGATTACGACAAATTAAATAAATACAGCGTAATTGTTTATTGATTTATTATATTTATTCTAATGAATATCTTACAAAAGGATGTTATAAAGCACATAAAAGTAAAGGCAATACCAAGAAGGGAAAGAAAGATGTGGATAGATGATAAAAAATTATATATAAAATAATAGCATTGGATTTCTAATCCCACGATTGGGGGAAAACAATCTACAATCTACAATCTATACGCTCTTGGAAAATGGACATCTCAATTATGGAATTCTCTCATAGAGCTACATATCACTCTTCAACACATCTTTTATTATTTCTTTCCTTAAAAGCTTATTATTTTATTTATTTACCAAAGAGCTTATCTATTTCTCCATGAAAATTTTAACATTGAAAAATCATAATTAATAATTTATATGTGATATTAAACTTAAGTATAGTATATAGTTCCATGTGAAAGTAATTATTGCAAATAAACCAGTAGGTACTAGAAAATAAAAAAAGAACTCATGTATAGTGCAACCAAGATGAGTTTGCCTGTGAGTAAAAGGAGGGGGGAGGACTAGGCCTGTTCAAACAACCACTTCTGACTTCACGGAGCATGCGTAGTACATGTTTTCCACCCAAAATAATATAATACGCATGCTCCGTAGAGTTCTGGATAGTAGGATGTGGTTGTTGGACAGATCTACTCAGTTGACTGGACTACCTTTTCTAACCTTCCCTTGCCTCTCTGCGACCAACTTGACCAATAGAAATTCCTAATATCAGTTTTTTCAAAACAAAGATTATAAGTTAACCATGTCAAGTAAACTGAGCGAAGGGAAAACTAAACAGAGGTTAAGACTAGACCAATCCATGTTTCCTTCGTTATGAGAAGCTATAAATTACTGCATTTATCATAATTAAAGCCATTCTAGAACCAAATATACTTCACTGCATTTCAAAACATTAAAATTAAGAGAATGAGGCAGTAGCTGTTTCATAACAAATTTAAACTTTAAATGAGGCAGTTTTTTTGTTTTGTTTTTAACACAATGATTATTAAACCTCAAAAAATGACCTTTTGGATGATAAATAGCAGTTCAGAACAGAGCTGTCAATATATTTGGCTACAGAGTAAAACAAAAATCAATAAGAAACAGTCCCAGCCAAAAATAATCCAAAGGACTGCCAAAAATATATTTGAGTATTAGGTATAGCACCCTATGTTGCCGATTTGGCCAGAACCAGATACCAATCCTTCCATGATAAACTTCCCAACCACCCAAACCAACTCGTTTCTAACCTGGCTTCTCCTTCACTACCTAATAATCCTCATTTATTCAATGTTAAAACAGCTGTTTGTAAGTTGCAAATGTAAATGAAGGAAGGAAGAAAAGTGTTATGTAAAAGTTTTATATCTAAGAAAAACTTTTTTAGAAAAGGTTATATAGGACAAAAGGCAATTAGCCTGCTTTTTTAAGATTTGAAAAAGAAAATTAAATCAATATTGAAAGTAGTATCCTTGAGAATAGTCTGAGGATAAATTTTAGAGAATAAAGATTGAGAGAAAAAAGGATCAAATTTGTTTTAAATTAAGAATATTATATTTTATCTTATGTTAGTATCAACTACTTTCAACTTAAGATATTTTTGTATATATTTACAAGTTTGTTATTATTTTATTTGTATTCTTCTCTGAATTAAGGTAGTTATCTCGTTTTTGTTTTTCAGCCCTAATAAAAACCTGATATTTAGAAAGAAATGTTGGCACAAGTAAATAAGTTTCACTAATTCGTGTACCTTACTGACCGCACCACGACCACCTTCTTCTCATTTCGAATCTACGGTCAAATATTAACACCTCATTACATTTACGATAATACATTAGTACTATCATCACACTATCAACCTTTGGTTTTACTGTCATCCCGACTGATAGCAGCTGCAGCACCTGTAACTGTCACCTTGGAATAAATTTGGCTTTAGATAAAGCAATTATAGTGATAATTGTTAAGACCACTCTTGATTTCTCCTATAATCTGTTTAATTTCTAACTTACTCCTTCCTTGTATTTTTTTCTCTCATTTATTTTCTCAACATTTATTTCTCTCGAATCCAATCCTTGCAGACCAAAATCCTTCGTAAAATCCTCATTGCTCCTTACTTTGTCACAAATCAAATCATCCATCAGGACTTCAATGTTCCATATGTTGCCGATTTGGCCAGAACCAGATACCAATTCTTCCATAATAAACTTCTCAACCACCCAAACCAACTCGTTTCTAACCTGGCTTCTCCTTCACTACCTAATAATCCTCCTAGGCGTCTGAAAAGAAGATGGCCTCGAGATCTGCTGCTTTAGAAATGTTTTTGGAGTTCTATCAATGGGTAGATTCTCCACATGTTTTTATCATGTCATAATATCACTTACAGAAAATTTACTTGATGTGTATATATGTATACAGTAGTAAATATCAATAAATAAATTATTTAAAAAAAACACATTTATTTCAGTCTTTATTATCTTTAAATCATATACCATTGTATTTCTCATATTTGTAATGTAACCTCTGTAAGAACATGTAATTGCTACCTACTGCACTTGATTTCTTTGGATTATTGAGGTTGAAGACATATACTGTTAACCTTAACTATTATCTATCTGTGCACAGTGTATAATGTTACTCAGTTTTCATCTTCTACCTACACTTTAATATCATCTTTATCTTTTTCATATCTAAATCTATCTACAGGCTTCATCAACATTAACATCGTCATCAAGTGCACCCAGCTGTTAATTATTCTGATAACCAACCTACAGTCACCTCTGCACATCAAGTATTTCATCTCTGCTACATTCACATTATATTATTCCTTTAGTGCCATATTTGTAATAATAGTCATTAAATTTTATTAATTTATTTCACTGAGAAACTTATGAAAATCCTGATAATGGATAATCATGATGTTTATCTTTCAAGAGCTCTTTAGCTTAGATTTTAATTTCGTAGAGTCTGTATCAAATTTAAGAGCTAATGTTTGTTTTTCTTTATTTAATTTAGTTTTCAGTATTTCAATTAATGTTTTACAGAATATTTCATATGTTTTGTTGTATTAATGATTTATAATTTTCATCTTATTTTTACCTTTCTGTTAATAAATATTGTTTGTTTACCTTAGAACTTCTTTTGTTTATTACACAATACACTTATAGGAATATTTTTAATTTCTATTCTATTCCTCATTGATGTGCACACCTACACAGTGTTTACACGCCCGAAATACAAATCCCTGAAATCCAGCGAAATCTGGTAACAGTGCAAGGACGTCCCTCGGGCAACCAGGCTCAACAATAATCAAATTTTATTTAATGATTGGAGAAGTTTGTCGGGGGGTGCAGTCAGCAAAGAACAACATAAATAAACAAAACCATATTTATTTATTTTATGCCGACGTTTCGACCTGAGTTTCAGGTCTTCATCAGGTGTTATGGCGTAGAAGGTAGGCCTGCAACTGGACCGCAACCTCCGACAAACTTCTCCAATCATTAATCTACGGTCAACTATCTACACCTCATTATAATTTTATTTGATGAATTGTTTTACCACTGACATAAATTAAACGATATGTTTAAATAAAATTTTAATTTTGTCTTAGAAGCCACAATATAATGTAAAATTATGAGATTTAAAATACTATTTGGGACATTTCCTTAGGCTGATAAAAATATTGTTTTATTTACATCAGCGGTGAAATGTGAAATGATAACGGTTCATCAAATAAATAAGTATTAAGTTTTCAATAACTATATAATAATCGTAATGTAACGATTACCGAGTAAACAAACTTAATTCTTATTGTTCATCATAACTATATCAATATATGTAAATTAAGTGGAGAAAAATGTCAGTTATTTCATCCCTATTTTTGATTACTTTAATGAAAACTATGTATAATTACTAGTCGAAATTGATGAGTCTACCAAGTATAGGTAGGGGGAATAAAAAATGGCGGCTGTTGTGAAATATTAAAACAAATTAATTTTTCATTCAAAGCTATAAACTTAAAACTAAATGTAAATTTTTAAGGAATCTTCAAATTTGATGCCTTTATTTTATCTGTTGGTAGTTTTAAGAACCAAAAAGTGGATCGA
>NW_027116697.1:25171-26015 GCF_000696795.3 Halyomorpha halys | reverse complement strand
AAATTTTTAAGGAATCTTCAAATTTGATGCCTTTATTTTATCTGTTGGTAGTTTTAAGAACCAAAAAGTGGATCGACTTTTGAATTTTCAACTGACTTTTTTGGTTTTTAAAACTATCAACAGATACTAAATACAATAAACCCCATAGTACAAGATCCCAAGAGTAAAAAAAAGTCAATTATTTTACACCAATGTTTGATTACTTTAATTAAAACTATGTATAATTACTAGTCGAAATAGATGAGTCTGCCCAGTATAGGTAGGGAGAATAAAAATGGCGGCTGTTATGAAATATTAAAACAAATTAATTTTTCATTCAAAGCTATAAACGTATAATTGAATTATATTATCTAAACGCAAATTTTTAACGAATCTTTAAATTTTATGCCTTTGTTTTATCTGTTGGTAGTTTTAAGAACCAAAAAGTGGATCGATTTTTGAGTTTTCAACTGACTTTTTTGGTATTTTTCAATAAACCTACAAGTAAAAGATCCCAAGAGTAAAAAAAGTCAGTTATTTTACACCAATTTTTGATTAATTTAATGAAAACTATGTATAATTACTAGTCGAAATTGATGAGTCTGTCAGGTATAGTTATGGGGAATAAAAAATGGGGGATGTTGGGAAATATTTAAAAAAATTAATTTTTCATTCAAAGCTATAAATTTATAATTAATTTATGTTATCTAAACGCAAATTTTTAAGGAATCTTTAAATTTGATGCCTTTATTTTATCTGTTGGTAGTTTCAAGAACCAAAAAGTGGATCGATTTTTGAGTTTTAAACTGACTTTTTTGGTTCTTAAAACTACCAACAGATACTAAAAACAATAAAACCCATAGTA
>NW_027116697.1:21773-24821 GCF_000696795.3 Halyomorpha halys | reverse complement strand
CTCCAACGTCATAAAGCACATTAAGCTTTAATTTGAGTGCTAATAGACATCTCTACGTCTCATAGTTTCTGAGATATTACCCAGAATAAATTCACTAACTACTCACTAACTAATAAATCTGAGATAACTTTAACTAGATTTGTTTTTTAAAATTTTTAATGTGATATAAATATATATTTAGAGCTAAGACGAAACTTGCCAACCATTTCTTAAGCTTACGGAGCGAGCAGCTGCACAACGCCGTGCCACTCCCAAAGACACTTCACTTATCGACTGATAAACTTTATTTGTTTCCTTAAACTTATACTCTAGTAACCCCATGTGTTCGGAGGTCGGGATTCCCGTCTTGGGCTCTTCAGGAGGAGTACCTCACCACGTCGTAGTTGAGCCAGTTGGCCATCGCGATCTGCTTGATGGTTGCCCTCTTCGTTATGTCGGGTTCCAGCAGGTGCCTGCCAACAAATATGTATTATTCCATTAAACAGACAAAATTAATAAAATAAACTATATATCGCACTAGTATTTCTAAAGTGACAAAACTGACAATGTGACACTCTTGCCTATGGAGGAGGAATAGCATTAAGGCAGCAAGAGTGACACAAGTGCCCTCTGGCGGACAAGCTCTGAAGCTAGATTGATACAGTTTTGATGATTCATAAAGATATATTTACCAATTTCTTTCATAGTCATAACTCAAAAACACCGATTTTTGAGTTGAGTCACTTTAGAAATACTAATGCGATATGATATACTATATTATGGATATGTATTGTCCAGGTATAGATTTTTAATTTATTTGTTATTATGGCAACACCCGTACAAACAGAGCTACATAGCTAGAAATAGCATTGCTGTTATTTTACAAGAATAGTTTTTTTTTTTTTTAAATTTATTTATTGATATTTACAACTGTTCATAAATACATCAAGGTAAGAAGAACACATTCTACATTCTACATACACTTTTCTACAATTTTTATTTCATGTACAAAACCGTACTTGTAATTTCAGTAGAAAAGATAGGAAACTGCTTTTCTATTTCGACTATTACAGCACTTACTAGGCAATTGGTCTAAACTTCCAATCCATTACAAAAGACCTGTCTATATAACTATGTGGACATACGTAGTTAAATGAAACCTTCAAATACCTCCTATCCTTAAAATACAAAATCCTCAATGTTTCTTACTTTGGCACAAATAAAATCAACCATAAAGACCTTAATGTTCCCTATTTAACCGATCTAGCCAGACCCATATATCAGTCCTTCCATTAAATAACTCCTAAACCCACTAGTTTCTAACATTACTTCCTTTTCCATTTCTTGAGGCACCTAAAAACAAAATGGCCACGAGATCTTCTATTCATATTTACAGCTGTACATAAAATACATTAAGTAAATTTGAGGAAATCATAATGGTATGGTACAAGCATGTAGAGAAACTACCCAATGGTAGCACTCTTAAATACATTTTTACAATACAAAATTTCGAGGCCATCTTCTTTTCAGACGCCTCGGAGGATTGTCCGGAATAAAAGAGGAAGCAAGATTAGAAACTAATGGGTTTGAGTGGTTAGGGAGTTTGTAATGGAAGGATTGATATCTGGTTCGGGCTAGATCGGTTACATAGGGAACATTAAGGTATTTGTGGATGGTTTTGGATTGTAAGGATTGGATAAGAGAGGAATTCGAAGGTTTAGTGGAGCCCCAAATATCAACGCCGTATGTCCAGATAGGCCTTATAATTGTCATGTAAATCAGTAAGGGCAACATCATTGAAGTATTCTGTAGGGCATTCAGTAGGTTTACGACGGAGGGTAAAAGTGATTCGATGGGATTTGTTGAAATTTATTTTAATCCTCCAATTACGACACCATTCTTCGAGGGCTGTGATATGGGATTGAAGAGTTTGGGATGCAATTAAAGGATCATTATTAACAGCGAGCACACATGTGTCATTGGCATACGTGGTGAGGATAGTGTTAGGATTGGTTAGGATGTCTGCTGTATAGATTGTGTAGAGAATGGGACCGAGGATACTACCCTGAGGAACACCAGCGGACTGAAAGAAGAGGGATGAATAGGAACCATTGTGGTTTACTTTAAATAATCTGTCAGTGAGAAAGGAACGAATAATGAGAAATCGAAATCGACATGCAATTTCCTGTCTTTTCAGTCTTGTGTGAGGATTCCAAGTTAGTCGTTTTTACAAGAATAGTAAATTGAAAATCGTTTATCTAAACAAATAACAAACAATATATTCATGCTGGGCTACCTACATTTCTCAGAGTTGCAAAAAAAATATATATATACTACTCTGGATTTTCTTTTTAGTTAGTCTGGTAATTCAATTTCAATACAATTTTTTTGAGGTTAAAAAACAAAAAAAAAATAAAGGCAATGAAGAAATGAAATTTCCTTTACGAAAACAAATTTTTGACTGATTATGAGTTTATTAAAGTACATGAATATGAACGAAACGTTGTGGAATCAACGAAACGCTGTGGAACATTATGATAACTTAGAATAAATTACATTCAAATTAAAGTTTTTTTTATCTCAAAATATTTTTATTGAAAAAATACTACTTATTCAACAATATAAAAGGAAGAAAAACAATACATCCATTATAATACTAATCCAACGAATACAATAAACCCCACTGTGAAGGTATTCATATTAGACTGAAAGAAATTCATAGAAATAATTTGGGTTAATACTTTTAGTTTCGGCATGTTACATACAACCAAGTTACATATTCAACTGTTATTCTACACGGCTAAAAAATTGAAATAATTTATATAAAAAATGTATCCTATTTGGGACACCTACAATTCAGAGTAAAAAATACCGTCGCTACTTATTCAACAATACAAAAGAAACGAAAACTATACATCCAATATAATTCAAGCGAATCCAATACACTCAATTCCGAGTGAATTAATAATAGACTGACAGAAATTCATAGAAATAATTTGGGCTAATACTTTTAGCTCCGGGATGTTACATACAACATAGTTACATATTCAACTGTTTTTATTCTACAAG
>NW_027116697.1:17320-21369 GCF_000696795.3 Halyomorpha halys | reverse complement strand
AAAAAAAAAAATAATAGTTCAAATAATAGCGTAACATAAATAAATAATATTAAGTCCAATCGTGAGGGTACAGACAGGAATAAATACAAATAATTTGGGCTAAAATTGTTTAAGTTTTGGCATGTATCGGGTTCGATTCTCTTGATACTCTAAGATAATCCAGGTTGCGGTCAATAAAGGTATCAATATAGTAAAAGAAAACTGTTAACTAACGTTTCGCCTCATTTGCAGGGCATGAGGAGCTGTCAGAGAGAAACTCTGATAGTTGACATCTCTGTTTCATTTTGACATTTGGCCCTGACGAAGCCCAACAAAGTGGAGCGAAACGTTGGTTAACAATAACCAGTTTTCTTTTACTATTTTCATAGCTTTATTGTTCGCCGCCCGGACTATCTTCCTACAATATAATTACTTATTATGTAGACTGTTACTTAAAGATAGCCATTATAAAGAATTCAGTTTTACAAATTGTGTACATTGAATAGACTTTATTTATAATATTATTTAAACGAATGAGTATGAAGCTTACAGTTCGAATGAATTAAAAAGAAGAAGGAAACATTATATAATACGGGAGTTCTCTACTCGATGGTAAACTAATTCTTGCTGATATAAACCAGTAGAACTTTATAATAATAATAATAATAATTTCAACAAAACAAACAATAGTACTTAAGGAAATTGTTAAAACTAGCCTAAGAGAGAGGATGTGATGCGATTATAAGTTAGGCATCGCCAATCCTGATTGATTGATATCGTGACCACGATCATCTTTCCTCTAGGAGCTTAATTAGTAATCAATCATCGTGTATAATTTAATCATCAATCCCATGACGGATGACCCGCCAAAGAGTAGGAGGAACAGGCATTTGCCTTGTTATTGCTAACCAACTTAGCAAATAGCTAACACAAAACAGCAAGCTAAAATAGCAGTTAATAATGATAATAATAGTGACGAATAAATGTTACGGTGGATGAATGATTGTACCACAAAATGTTGCATCATATTCTTTTTATTCAGATATCTCTTTTATTCGTCAATTTATAGAGTAAATAAAGTATAACACCTATAATTTAGACTACATTTTCTAAGTAATGCAACTAAAGTAGTTCATAATTACATTACTATGTCAGTAGACGTACGTACCTTAGTCGGTATTTAATTTTGACTTGACTTTATCATCTAAAAATGTAGAAGAAATGCATATATTGTAGTGATATTTTACATCCCTTATTTAATTAAAATAAAAAAATATTCACTGTTACCAAGAACAGATCTGAAGCATTTGAAATTAAACAATTACGCGTTCATTATGAAAAATATAAAACAGGTTTATTAAATTAATTATTTTATATATGCTTGTTTGAGAGTGGTTTAGTGGTTTAGTTTATTCCTTATTTTAAAAAAATTTGATCCTTTTTTCCTCTCAACTATTATTCTTTAAAATTCCTCCAATGAGCTCTGTGGCTCCACCAAACCATCCAATTCTTCCCGCATATAATCGTTACAATCCAAAATCCTATGTAAAATCCTTGATGCTCCTTATTACGTCATAAATAAACTCATAAAGACCTTAACATCCCATTCGTTGGAGATTTGACCCACAACAGATATGCGTCTTTTCATTCCAAAATCCTTAACCATCCTAACCCATTAGTTCTTAATCTTTCATCCTTAACAATCCCTGATAATCCTCCGAGGCGTCTGAAAAGAAGATGGCCACGGGACCTTCTAATTTAAATTAATGTTTGAAGTACCGCCAATGGGTGGTTCCTTCCCAAGATTTTCAAGTGTATATGAAACATACTACATATTTACCTATTGTATTATTTTGTACAGTTGTAAATTACATTAAATAAGTAATTTAAAAAAAAATCCTCCAAC
Organism: Halyomorpha halys; assembly: GCF_000696795.3. Lineage (NCBI taxonomy): Eukaryota > Metazoa > Arthropoda > Insecta > Hemiptera > Pentatomidae > Halyomorpha > Halyomorpha halys. The sequence goes on along the minus strand of NW_027116697.1, from coordinate 19,484 downwards.
GTTTCGGCCCTCAGGCCATTCTCTAGGATACCACCTATAAAAAGATTTTTTATTTTTATATAACAATTACATTATTTCCTTCAACTACAGGTTTATTAATATTAATAACGTTGTTATTATATATATCACATTATATTTTGTCCAATTTAAGTCTCAAAACATTCATAATTTCTTTAAAAGTTTTTTTGTAATTTACACTCACATCTATAATTTAAAAATTATAGACTGAAATTGACTGAAAATTTTGACTGAAATAGATGTCCTGAGCAGAATAGCCTGCAATAAGTTTTTAAATTATTGATGTGAATGTAAACTTGTATTGATGATTGTCCTAGAGGAAGGCCGAATTGTCCGAAACGTATCAGCACTATTTATAATTTCACCTTCATATCCACTATGAAACATATGTCCAATAGGAGTATTAATGATCTCTAGTTTAGTATGTGAAATTATATTAAATGAAAACAAATGTTTTTCTTTTAGCATATTAAAACAATATAACATGGTTGAGAGTCAATTAATAGGTCTGCTAAATGGAGAATGACGTCACACAACAAACCAGCTGAGCTCTACATCCTTGTGCCTGTTATCGTGTTGATAGGTTAGTTACTATTAGTTCGTGTTTGGTTTGTATTTTTATTGTTTTGGACGTTTTGAAAATCTAATAAAGTAATGGATAAAAAAAAAAATAAACTATTGAAAAAAAAAATTAGGACAGGAAACCAGGAACAAGTAAGGTGAGCGAGAGATCATGTGACGAAGCAGTTGAAGATTATATTATCTCGTAAACATTACAAGATTACAAAACAAATTGCCCTAGAAATCCGCAAGGAGCTCTTCGGTATTGAGTATATTATATAGTCTTTATTTAGCATGTTAAAGCGTTTTATATTTAACACAAATGTGTATTTAGAAAATATTCTGTTTAGGTTTCCGTGACCCTCCAATCCCACATCACCGTTCTTGTAGAATGGTGCCAAAATTGGAGGATTAAAAATAATTCCAATAAATCCTACTAAATCACATTTACCCTTCGTCGTAAACCAATGACCTCTTGCCCTACAGTATCCTCTAATAATACCCCACTTATTCCTGTCGAACAGATCCGTTACTTAGGACTACATCAGGACAAACGACTGACATGGAATCCTCATACAAGAGTGAAAAGACAGGAAACTGCTCGTAAATTCTGACTATTACAACATTTACTAGACAAACGGTCTGTTATAAGGCCTATCTGGACATACTGGGTTGAGCATTAGGGCTCCATTAAACCTTCGAATTCCTCTTGTATTCTATCCTTCGTAAAATCCTCAACGCTCCTTACTTTACAAATAAAATCATACATAAAGACCTTAATGTTCCATAGGTAACTGATCTAGCCCGAACCAGATATCAATCCTTCCATAATAAACTTCTCAACCACCCAAATCCACTTGTTTCTAACCTGGCTTCTCCTTCATTACCTAATAATCCTTCTAGGTATCTGAAAAGAAGATGGCCTCGAGATTATTTTCTCTAGAAATGTTATTGGAGTTCTACCAGCGGGTAGATTCTCCACATGTCACTATGTCACCTACAGCAAATTTACTTGTTATATATGTTTTTATACAGTAGTAAATAACAATAAATAAATTATTAAAAAAAAAAGAAAAAAAAAGGTTTTCGTGAAAACAGGTTATCTTTATGTTAACATATCAGACACCACTCACTTACTGATTTGTACTTGGTGGAAGGAGTATGATGTTATGCTGACAGGGAAACTGACGCTACCAATCGCCAGCTGGCTTCTGTTTTAATTTAGATTATATTTATACGTAACCCCTAGAAGGTATACCCCCCTCACTGATTTTTTAAACTAATGCAGAAATACCTAGTTTCTGAAAACCTTATATTCGTTTTTCTGATTAAAAAAAAAATCTTTTTAAAGACAAATGCCTAAAATGTTGTTGCTACAAGAAACAGGGGTAAAGTTGAGTAGCTAAAAGTAATGGCATGAATATTTATGGATTTAGCAAAGCAATGTGGAAGGAGGAGTTGGGGAGTTTGAGTGGAATGTTTGGCAGCCAGAGTGCGCTGACATAGCCCATACCTTAACTTCTCTCTTAGCTGAGGTTAATATAATTCCTCTTCAATCTCTCTGCTACCTCTCACAGGCTAAAAT
>NW_027116697.1:15733-16130 GCF_000696795.3 Halyomorpha halys | reverse complement strand
TATCGGGTTCGGGCTAGATCGGTTACATAAGGAACATTTAGGTCTTTATGGATGGTTTTATTAGTAACAAAATAAGGAGCATTGAGGATTTTAGTCTATAAATATTAACTTTTTTATTTTCTCTTCTTTGCTTAATCAACATGAGGAGGCCCCTCATCTCCAGATATTTTCTAATAGAATTCATATGGAACAGGTACATTAAAAAAACAAGATAAGTATTTCACCATATACCTCCAAGTACCACTGGTAGAATAGGTAATATCCAATTTGAATTAAGTAATCATACGTAATGAAACCTATTAATTGAATGTTTTTCTTTTTTAGAGGGATCGAAAAAAACAAAAATCGCGTTTTGTTTGTCTGCTAATTAATTTTTGCGGAGTGAGGTTTCCAATGA
>NW_027116697.1:15317-15683 GCF_000696795.3 Halyomorpha halys | reverse complement strand
TTTTAGAGGGTTCGGAAAAAAAAAAAAAAAAAAAAAAATTTCGATCGTTATTTATATTTGGAAATTTATGATCACGTTTTGTTTTCATTTACAATGTAATACTACGACCATCCTACACGGTGCACCACTACTACATATTCTAGACCCAACAGCCCTGAAACCACTACACCAATTCCAGAACATCACACTACAGAAGATCTGCAGAGGAACATCACTAGAGAGACGTGACATGACGCACATTCACAACGAACTACAGCTAGAAACTGTACAACAACACATCAACAACAAACAAACATCAAGTTCTTCGACAGTCTCCCTGCCTCCTTCAATCCAATCTTCCAGTCACCCCATTCCCCCTTCCTGCGA
>NW_027116697.1:8482-9275 GCF_000696795.3 Halyomorpha halys | reverse complement strand
TTGCGGAGTGAGGTTTCCAATGACGTAATTTTCAGGAATCTATGAAGAGCGGTAGAAGTAGTATAAGTAGGGATGCAAATACCGATAGATCTATATCGTACCGGTAGTTTTCAGTACCAATAATTAATTGCAGGTTTGTCGCAGAACTAACAATGTGATCCCGAAGATTGGAGAGGGCACGGTACATTATGGACCCTCATCGAAGGAACAACAGATTGGATGGAGCGATCGATAAGGCCTTGATTGGGCTGCATCTGCTGCCGAGGGGGAGGGGGTACTATCGGCTTACGTTCTTTCTTCTATCAAAGGCTCATTTCCACGTTACAAATATCTGTCGAGGAAGTAATATAATGACAGCGTGAAAGTGCTTATTTACACTATGACAATAAAATTCCCTAAAACTTCAATAAAGTCAATAAATGATAAAAACTTGTTATTAATTACAAATGTCAAAGTAGACAAATAAAAATTCGAAAATATAAAAAATTATAAGTAATGAAAATCTGTACCGCTACAACCAATGAATGGGTACAAGTAATGAATACGTCACAAGGAAGTACTAGTTCTTGAACAACGGTGTGCAAGGAGGTGATTTGTTCAGGATTACACCCGATCGGGATTATAAACTAATGGAGTATAGTTTCGAGGCGTCTACATGTGAAAGATAGTCTACATGTTAAATGATTTCAATAATTAAGTATTAATCTAAATATTACTCCGAGATCTTATAATTACAATGACGCTGGACAAGCTAAAAATTGAGTGAGCTGTATTATAATAAATATTGCGTGAA
>NW_027116697.1:4857-5190 GCF_000696795.3 Halyomorpha halys | reverse complement strand
ATAATAAAAATAAAATAATCTCTAGTCAAATTTAAACAATAGACCTGAGGATCTCTGAGTCCACTCTATTCCCCACGTGTGCATAAGATCCATACGCATTCCTCTCGCCGCATCACTGGTAGTGAGCCAGTGGAGGCTGAGTAAGTGCGCTAAAGCCGCATACACTCAACTTGAGTGGAGAATCTGGCCATTGCCAGAACTCCAGTTGATATCTAACTAAAAAAAGAAAATTAATCTATGAACTAAATAATTTGATTTGGTACGGACATCAAAGGATTGTGAAAATTGGTTGGTTGTAGCAATTTTTGTTATTTTTGAAAAAAAAAAAAAAAA
>NW_027116697.1:0-4594 GCF_000696795.3 Halyomorpha halys | reverse complement strand
ATAAATTTTTGAATTATCAAAAAAAATTAGCTACAATTATATATAACTTTTTTTTTTTAAAACAAACAAAACTTTATTCATGCCATTGTGGGTAATAGGTAATAGTGATGAATGGTCACATTCATACTAAAATAAAATAAAATAAGAATGAAAAGTAAATAAATAAATGAAAGAAAAAAAATACATAAAATATCTCTTGAAATATATACAAACAGAAGGATAAAGAAAATGAACACAATCAACCTATGTGCAGAAAAAATAAATAAATAAATGTTATTAAAAATAAAATAATCTCTAGTCACATTTAAACAATAGACCTGAGGATCTCTGAGTCCACTCTATTCCCCACGTGTGAGGGGTAGACCAGAGCTCATAAGATCCCAGCGCATCCCTCTCGCCGCATCACTGGTAATGAGCCAGTGGAGGCTGAACAAGTGCACTGAAGCCGCATACACTCAGCTTGAGTGGAGAATCTGGCCGTTACCAGAACTCCAATTGATATCTAACTAAAAAAAGAAAATTAATCTATGAACTAAAGAATTTGATGTGGTACGGACATCACAACTTCCATTTATTTGCCTACATACGACCCAAAGAGTTGTAGCAATTTTTGCTATTTTTGAAAAAAAAATCTGTCGAAATAGAAAAGACAAAAATTATAAACTAAAATTTTTATCTTTCGTTAGTCTAAAATTCTAATTTTTTGAAGTGTAAATAACGAATAAAAATTTAGGGCTAAAAAGAAGACGACAGTTTTGACAGAACACCAACTCGAAATGCAGTTGCAGTTTGTCTCAGTTTTTTGCTTCCAGTTCGAATGCATCTGCTTTTCCTTTTTTCTCCTTCAGTTATTTATGAAATTATTTAATATTTATCCATTCTATAAGCGATTTTATAAAGAGGCACTTCAGTATGTCGATTTTAGTGGACAAGTTTAAAATGAGTATTTATATATATTCTATTATAAATGTTCTATTTTGTTATTATTTTAATTATAAAATATACGTTTTTGACAAAATTCGACTGATGTTTTTTTTTTCTTTTCTTTATTTACTAACACTTTGGGCGAAGGATCCTTTTGGACATCTACTCACCCTAACAATATTCAAAAATAAACTTGTTATCACTTATTGGTGTACACAATAGATAAAATACATGTATATCTATATCTATTTCATGCAATCGTTATTTGTTTAAAAAAAATAAATATTTTAAGTTTGATTGATAGCGAAGTAATTATTTTGCAGTTTATTATGGAGAGAAAAAAAATGTAAACAGACAAAGAAAAATTAGCTCCTATATCGATGAATGTTTATTATGATGTTGGCATTCAAAATCAAATAATCGTTGTCTTTAATATTAACATACAACCTGATGCATACACAAGCTTGAAGCTGTTTAATAAATAAATAGTGTAATTCATAGGATACCAGGAAATGTTATTATATAATTGCAATATTATTGTAAGCTGTAACTAATATTGTATAACTTTTCTTCTTTTTTTTATCCCTTTCCTGATCGTTTTTGACATACGGGGGGGAGGTAGTTATCCACAGGTTACCAACCGATTCTAACCATGATGGGGGATCAAGTTTTTCATTTTATCGGACCGCCACTCAATGAAAAAAGTCAACGCCCCAGGCCAGATTCGAACCGGCGCCTATAAAGTTCCCAGGTGGCAAACAACTGCACCTCAACCACCTGAGCTACGGACGGCCCAAGAAATATTGTATAAGTTAATTATTGCAAAGCTTCCATACTTTCGGTGGTGGAATTATTTCTTTTCTAATATTAGCACAAAAAATAAACTAGCACACTGCTCCTACAAATTGATTTTTCGAATAAGTAAATATAATTAAAGTCAAGAGTATATTGAAGGAAACTTTGTTTTATAACATCCTATGTTCTATAACATTCCGGGAATTGTACCTCGAGGAACTTGTCGCGTTGAATAGAGTTGGCGGTGGCGCTGAGTATGTTATTAGAAAGTCACAAGTGTGTGGTTGCCGCATTGTCACCAACTTGTTCCCTCTCTGCCCCGCCCCAATATAGAACGCATATATAACTCCCAATCCATTACGTACCAACTACCAACAATGTAGTCCATTTCAATGGCTTACTTCACCACAATAATGCTAAGTACATTTCCATTAACTTTACAAACAATACAATTAAAGCTTCTCTCTTTTAGGAAAATCAATTGAAAATTTGCAATTTTTCTAAAATAGAGAAACTTCTATAGTATTTTTCGTAAAGTTAGTACAAATAAGAATGATAAACGTTTGATAACTAAAGTTCTTCCTTCAAAACGAATGATCTGATATTCGAATTGAATAACTGTTATTTTCATTTCCTTACCCAGTTGCCCACGAGTGTCGTTCGGTTGTTCCTTCAAACAGTTATAAAGGTTCTGAGTGAAGGTAATGTTCGGTTTTGGTTACAAAAAACCACCAAGGGCGTACTAGGATCAAAAATGGAGGTGGGAGGGGCTAGCCAGAGTCAATCAAGGGGGGCCATAATTAATCAGGTTGTTTCATTTCAGCATGTAAAAGGTGAATAAAAACAAAATTTTAAGAAAACTATATATAATTTCGCAGTGCTTTATTAGACATTACAATTATTATTTGCTTAAAAAAAATTGTTCCGTTTAAACGGAAGATATGAAACATGAGGGACCGACCACCTATGCTATAAGCATATTGTATGAAGTATGCCTTCAACTTAATGCTAGGCACACGTTCACTTTGGTTGGCTGGTTGGATTTAACTGGACTGTATGATTGAAAAATGAAACATGATTGAACGAAAATAAAATTCTATTATTTTATTTTATTAATACTATTATTTATTTATTTTTACTTAACTCCATTGAAGTGTTTCTTGAAACCGGCTTTTTATTATATTTTCCTTTGAATTCATGTGTTAGTCTAGTTCTCGTAGAATGTATTTATTTGCTTGTTTTTTGGTAAACTGATCTACTGCTGTGACTATTATTAATGGTCTAATCTCACATTGCCGTCTAATAGTGAATTTGTTTAGCGGGTCACTGGAGAGGATCTAGGAGGGTGAATTCGGGAGAGTGAATTTGTTGATCGGGTGAATTAAAAATTTTGAAATGGTGAAATTAAAGAAACAGAAAAGGGAAAGAAAAAAAGGAATGTATTGAAATATTTGTATTTGGTGTATAGACTGAAATTGATTGTAAAAGGAAACTATAGGGAAAAAAACTGTTTTCTTTCTATTTTATTATACCATGTAATTATATGTAATTTATATATGTCCGATTACGGATTGATTAGTATGCTGTGTATGTAGCAGCTTAATGTATTTGAGCAGCATAGATGAAAGTATTTCTCTCTCTCTATTTATTACATATATATTACAATTAGTTAATTCTCTTTCGATATCAATTCTAAGTAACTTTTGTGACAATTTTAACACTTTTGTAAATTATTATTTCAAAATTGCCTACGAAACAGATACATGACCATGAAATTCTGTAAGAAATAAATTTACAATGAACATATATATTACAATATATATATATATTACAAGTGGTGTAGTGGGTGGCCGAAATAAAACATTTATGGTTAAAAGGGTTAGTTAATTTAGAATGACTGGGCTATGGAAAGTTGTAGATATAATGACGTTAACTATTGTTAGGTGGACTTACTCCATGCTTCCTTCTTCCGTCCTTATTTCTATGCCTCTCTCTCTCCTCTGCTGCTAGGGACCACTAGAGAAAATCTACTCACTCATGATAGATTTTACTCATGAGTGAACAAAGAAGAATTGACTGCTGTTTTCAAAGCAAAATGGCTATCTCTTATCAGCCTTGATAACTTCTCCTCGCCACAGAGAGCACTAGAGGAAGTGAGTTTTCGCTGTTGACCACATGGAGCACTACTATTGACTACATATGGCAGCCCCTCAATTCAAACTTTCGGTTAACTTAGGTTATCCGGAACACATGTACTTCACAAACTTGCGATTGTAACACTAGCGCACCATGTGGCCGAGAAGACAAAAGAGACTCCATAGTGAGCTATGGCCAGAGGCAGTGGACAAAGAACCATATTTTTTTTAAAACCAGTCATTCTTTCTTCACTCTTATTCAATAAAGAAAACTATGAGTGAGTAGAAACATTTACGAAGAGCCCTCTGGTAGCCGGAGAGAGGGTAAATGGAGGGATATGGAGGAGAAGAGGAAAGAAGCATGAGTAAGTCACCTTCCTTCTATATCTAATTCGCACCATCGCCATCAATCGGCAGTTTTCTAAGTCCCGCAATTAAAATTAATTAACACACCTTAACCATAAATGTTTGTATATTGTATTTGTATCGTTCACCCTTCATATCCTGTAGTTATCATAGATTTATTATTCAACATTTAATATTCTCTCTTGTTCGACCAACCTATAGATTGTAAATAAATTCTGTTTCTGTTACTAAACCTTATTTCCATTGCAATTAATTTCAATAAGTGCACTTACAATATCCATTCACCCAATCAAAAGTGAAGTAACCTTTTGCCTTTGGTTGAAGGTACATTTTAAACAAAAATTATTTGTTATTAAATTAATAGTTTTTGTCCC
>NW_027116696.1:666729-667747 GCF_000696795.3 Halyomorpha halys | reverse complement strand
TAAAATTATACATAAAATAAAACATATTAAAAACCCTTTATACATCAAAATATACTATTTACACAAAAAGAGCATATTACAATATATATATATTTCCATATATATATGTATGTATGTATGCCTCAGACCTGTTCTGTGACTTCAAAGGCTTCAGATTTTAATGACGTCTCTGCATTTAAGATCATTTATACACGCTTTTGTCAGTCTTACCAAATTCCCATCTCAGTCATGATCTTCCAAAGACAGCCTCTGTCTACAGAATCATAAGCTCCTTTGAAATTGGCAACTATATATATAACATTACAAGCACAAACAGAGCCTTCTTTTCTCAGTCAAGAATACTGAAATCCCGAAAAAAAAACTCTAAAACTTTGAAACTAAGGGTGTACAATGGCATAATAAGGCCTGCTCTGATATATGGCTGTGAGAACTAGACTCTAGCAGGTACCCTAGAAAGCAGAATCGAGAAATTTGAATGGAAAGACCTCCGTACAATTACAGGAGCGATCTGGGAACAGAGCCTTAACACATGGAGGAGAAGAACTAGCAGTGAACTCTTTGCAGAGACTGGTCAATCAATATCTCAGGATATAAAGACAAGGAGGTTAAGATGGGTGGAACATGTGGCCCAAAGCAATCCATCTGGACGCCTCTACACAACAACGAATGCCTGTATAGTAGGCAGGAGACCAAAAACCAGATGGATAGACAGAATCATCAAAGATGGGAAAGAACTGCATGCAGAAAACTGGAAAGCAGTAGCTCTAGATAGGAAGGCATGGAGAAGGCTGGGTTGGGCGGCCAAAGATCTACTAGGCAACCAAAAGAAAAAAAAATATATTGTAATAACTTTAAAAATATTAAAAATAAAATAAAAAGAATTTTAACTGTTTTTAAACCTTTTTTCAAATAAGAAAGATAACTTGGGTTCAAATTAAGAACATTAATACCAAATGGATAATATAATTTTATTATATAAGAAGACTCTTAATCTCAGGGCGTATGGTTGCTAGACAAT
>NW_027116696.1:663932-665949 GCF_000696795.3 Halyomorpha halys | reverse complement strand
ATATACTATTTACTAAAAAAGAGCATATTACAATATATATATATTTATTTTGTCGGGATTAGTCTAAGTCTTAGGCGGTTCTCTAGCCTGATATCCACTTTACAGAAGGCCCTCGACAAGGCGTATTCAATAGTAAGTTAGCAATGGCCGTGCCAGAGGATGAGCCCTGAGCACTGACACAGGTAGAGGAGGTCTAGGTAAGAGAGAGTCTGAGGTAGAGTAACAGTTCCAGTTGCCAAAATGAAGCGGATGGACTGGAACTGTCAAGATAGGAGCCAGTTTACTAGTTGCCGAGATGAAGAGGATGGACTAGTAAGCTGATAAGGATAGGTGCAGCTCTAGTTGCCAAGATGAAGCGGACGAACCAGTGTAATCATTGAGGATCAGGTTACAATCTTAGTTGCCGAGATGAAACAGACAAGGTTGTTGGAGAGGAGAGAAAATTGGCCATCATCTTAGGCATGCGTACAGAAAAATAACTGTTGTGAGAATTGATTGGCAATGAACTTTTCTATTTCAAGCAGTGTGTACGCCACTAGTGCCATGACTAGACCTAGGTAAGGATGTTGATCAAAGCTCGAAGAGGGAATTTAGAGCCCCATATTTATAGGCCTAGTCCATGTGGCTGTGACCGAGAAGTGGTTGGTACATGTCTACTTGAGATAGTTTCGTGCATTGTTTTGGTATCGTTTATTAATCATTCTATTGACATTGTTAAGCTTTATATACAGACTTTATTAATATATAAAAATTACTTCTTTTTTTTTTTTTTTTCAAACTCCTTCAAAATTTTAATGGCGTATTTATAAACAATGAACGTTCTCCTTTTTCTGTAGAACATCTACATTCTAAGGTGTCTTTTGGAGTGTATTATTTTTGTTGCCAGAATTTATAAAAGTGTATAATGTGTTGGGGCACACATTATTTCTGAATTTAACAAACTTAAATCTAATAAAAACTTAATCCTAATACTACATGACCTTACATAGTGTGTTGCCAACGCACCAGAGGGGGGCAGGTGTTAACGTGTTGAATAACGGATTCGTACAGTACTGAAGTGAATTGAAAAATTTGATGTGTCATCGCTTGATGAACTCCGGCAAAGTAGGCAACTCCAACAATTAATGCAGCTCCGGTGGCCTTTTCCTCCTCCACGATGTTGTGCGTACGATTTTCCTCAACATCGAATCCTGAAAAATTTGAAGAAGGCGCTGGGTTCCATCTGATATGTGGGTAAACAATGGTGCCCCATATAGTAGTGCTGGTCTCAGAATACTTTTGTATATCTGCAGCTTCAATCTCAATGAGAGAGCTGGAGAAGTGAGGAGATAGTTGCGACGATATGACTTTCTCGCCTTCTGATATAAATGGGCAGAAAGCTTAAGATGACGGTCTAGCTTTATGCCCAAATATACGATAGAGTTGGAAGGTGAGCTCACTGTATTATTCACATGGAGAGTCTTCGGCAGTCTTGATCTCTTGAGCACTGTGTGCGCGAACACAACACAATCCGTTTTGGCTGCATTGACTGAGATGTTCAAGTAGCTCAGTTTTTGAACAATCTCATAGCATACTGCTTCAGCCTGATGTAGAGCTGTCTCGGCGTTCATACTGCTGCTGTAGATGGCAATATCGTCAGTGTAAGCGGCAACCATTGCCTTCTTGTAGTTCTTGCCAACCACATCAGCAGTATAAATTGAAAACAAGACTGGCAAAAGGACTGCTCCTTGAGGCACTCCGCAAGTCAGTGGGATAGATGTTGAGTGTTCTTCATTAACCCGCACAGCGACGGTCTTGCTGTTTAGAAATGAGGCGATCACACTCTAGATCCACGAGCTTACGACATAGAATGCCGTGAAACACGGAGTCGAATGCCTTTGTGCAGTCGATGGATATCATGGCCGTTGCCTCATTTCGGTTGAAGGTGGTATTTACCTCAGTCTGGAGTTTCATCAGATGATGCTCTGTGCTGAGGCGAGCTTGGAAGCCGGTCTGTTCAAAAGGAATTACGGAGTGT
>NW_027116696.1:619429-663762 GCF_000696795.3 Halyomorpha halys | reverse complement strand
TCGGGGAAGTATCTCAACCTCAAGCACGAATTGTACAGGTTCGTGAGATGAGCGATCCCCTTCCTTGGCAGTTGCTTGAGCAAGACGGTCTGCACCCCATCATGGCCTGGGGTCCTATTGCCCTGTGTTCGTCGAAGTATTGCCTTCAATGTTTTAGGAGAGACAAACATGAAATTGTCTTCTTTAGGCATGGTTGGTACTGACATCGGGTCTCCCGTTCGTTGTTCTATATCATACTGATAGTGTTCTGCCAGTACCATAGCTTGTTCGGCATGAGTGAGAAGGCGATCTCGATCGTGTAGGCGGACCGCTGGTGACTTTTTCGTGGCCGCTTTAGTTAGCTTCCAGAACTTGGGGTAGTCGCCGTGCGTGGCTCTTAAGGGATCATGCCAATTTGCCGTTTTCCATTGACACATTAGGTTTCTTATTTGAGTGGTGATCGCATTAAGGGCTACCTTGATATTGGGGTTTTTGGAATGGTAATAGCGATTTTTTAGGGTCTACCTACTCTCTATAAGGGCCATGATGTGGGGTTGGAGGCTTCTGTAGGTGAGGTGGCTTCGGGCAAAACGTAGAGATGGCTTCGGTGGTATGTAAAGTCGATATTTCTTGCAGCCTATGGCATATCTCTCTCTTGAACCTAACCCATTTGGCTTCACGGTAATTAAATCTCTCCGTCGTCGGTTCAGGGCTTCTCCCTTGGATCTCGTATATAACCGGCTTGTGATCAGATGTGATGAAATCCGTCACAGTGCACCCCGTGACCCGATGTGGCTGTCTGGTCAGAAGGAGGTCTATTGTTGATGTTGATCCGGTCCCAAGATGGCGGAAAGTATGAGTACCTGGATGGATTACCGTGAAGGTGGTTTTGACCAATTGCCACCCCGCTTGGTTTGCATTGGAGTTATGCCACAGGGTGTGTCTAGTGTTAAAATCTTCCACTATCCAATGGTTGGTTTTGGCCCCACAGGTGTCAATGATTTGCCGTAGCTCTCTCACCGACCCTCTAGGACGCCGGTAAATCCCCGTGATGTGGGTGGGTTGATGCATCCGCACTTGAATCGTGAGATGACTTATCCGGACGTACTGGATGTTCATAGGTGGTGGCATCTTTTTCCACGTCGTTCCATAGTGAACGGCTATGAGAACTCCGCCGTGAGGGTCATGTACGTCCTCCGTAGCTACTGCATATCCTCTGAAGTGAGGGGGTCGTCCTTGCAGCCTCGTGTCGGTGAGTACGACCACGGTTGGATTTGTGAGAGCCAATAGGACTTCAACCTCATTAATTTTTGTGCCTAGGCCAGCACAGTTGAAGTTGAGGATGCTATATGCGTTCATTTTAGAGATTCCTGCCCTCTCATTTCTTGAAGTATATTTGTCATGAACACTTGCATATCGCTCATGATCTTTGAGAAGAGGCTGGAGAACATGGCGTTCATTTGCACCATCATTTGCATCACCAACTGTGACTGTTCAGAGACCAGTAATTGGTGGAGTGGTTCAGTTTCCTCCACCTGTTCCGGAATTGAGCCTCCGTCAGTTTGTGGTGTGGTAGTGGGGCACAGTATGTCTGAGTAGGGTGCATCCCCCCTCACTATCCTGGTGGCCCTCCTTTGAGTTGTAGTAAGCCTGTTGTTGCCTAAGGGAGTCTTCTTCTGTTCAGCTAACTTATTTTTCAGGTCTTCAGCCTCTTTCAGCAAGGTTACTCTAATTTCACATTGTCTGAACGAAGCCACGTGGTCTTGAGAACATTTGGGACATTTAGGTGGACAGGTCCGAGTTCTTTGTGTGGCCGCATCGCTGGCATCTGAAGCACTGTGGTGGGCCACCCTCTTTTTTAGGAATGTATTTAACAACTGTGATTTCGACGTCTAGATTTTTATTGACATATGATGACATATCCTGATATGACATATGACATATCCTGATATGACATATGACATATCCTCAGTTGGTAGGTCTGATAGGACCCAAAAGTGGTTACTGAGTTTAATGTTTGCTAAATTATTTACACTGTTTACATTGTTTGTTATAGCGTTTTTCGGTTTTATCACTGTAACTGTTTTTACCGCTGGTGGTTTAGCTTCCGTTGCTATTTTAGGTTTACGTGCCTGTTTACCCGGTCTGTTATTAATCACTAACGGTGACTGGGCTTTAACGGCCGCAGCCATGGCACTACATGTCACTTATACCACTGAGTTGCTGAAGGCAAATTTTCACTTCAAATTGAAACTTATTATAACTGACCTTTACGTTGTTTTCTCGAGGAAACAATATATCAATCAAAGTCTTCTTAGTCTCGATCAACTATATTCTGTTCCCAACTATGTTGCCCCACTTAACTCATAAAAATTACAATATGTCTTTTACAAAATGAAGTAATGTGTAAATTTGAGAGCTTCGGTGAGGCTCGAGGTGCAGCGCTCTGGTGAGTTGTGACTGAACCACTTACTCCCTCTCGCTACAATTTATTTGTCATAACAGAACATGAATATCTTTAGCTGGATTATTTTGTTTCTTTCAGACATTTGGTATTTGCTGGAACACAAACAGCCTGGAGGAGAAACCCAACCTCACATTATAACAAACCATGGTTTAATGGTAAATTACCCATAGCTACAAAACCGGTTTCTTTGGGACCGATTTGGCAATGACCTACTGAATCATTTGGGTAGTAGGACAGGGACAAATTAGACTAGATAAATAAATTGTGGCTGAAGCCCAGGGCCAGCATATAAGTCCAGTTGCACTAAATCCTTTATTTCTATGTTCAAAGCAGTTCATCCATGAACCAAAACTCCAAGCGGCTATGTGAAATTCTGGAAAACCACATTATCTGATTAAGTTATATGGAGTAACTTTATCACTTCTAAGTTGTCAATGAGAGGTATCTCTAGTAGACCAACAGACTTCACATACCCAAGGATTAATTGACTGAGATTCAAATTTACAAATACATATCTATATATTTTATATCCATAGCAAAATAAAGTATTAACATTTTTACTGGGGTTGAGGAAACCGGGTTTCACGCTCCTTCAAATTTGGTTAATTATCAACTTTATTTTTTGAAGTGTTTGCATGTGTACTCTTTTATTTTACACACTTACAATAACATTTCAACATGTTAAAATTTTTTTTAAAAATCTTTTTGGATTTTTTCATGCTGTCTAAATGTTTTATAGAAAATGTAATATACAATAAGTTTCTAGAGTCCTTATTCATTAATTTGGTTAAAAAATCTGTGAAACATTCATGTATTAGTTGATTGTATACATATAGTACAAGAGCCGGGAAGAAAAAAAGGCAGTTATTTCACCCCAATTTTTTATTTCTTCAATGAAAACTATGTATAATTACTAGTCAAAACTGATGAGTTTGCCAAGTATAGGTAGGAGGAATAAGAATTGGCGGATGTTTCAAAACCTTAATTTTTCATTTGGAGCTCTATATCTTAAAAACTACCAACACTAGAAAATCTAAGAGAACATTATTTAAAGAAGAGTAAATTTTCTGAAATATTAGCCTTAACTATTTACTTCCAATAGTTCTCGAGATATAGCCTTTTAAAAAGCAACATTTCATAAAAATGTACTGAAATATGAAGTTAGTTAATTTATTTTGAGAAATTTATATCTTAGGAACAATGTGACATACAGATGTCTATTAGCAATCAAATTAAATTCAGTTTAATGTACTTGTTTACATTGGGACCTGTCTGTGCTGAACTTCAGGCACCCTGATTGTATTTTAAATTGTATTAAAAGTAGTGTGGAACAAAGGGGTTGGTGTTGAAAATGTGAGATCTTTCTGTCCAATAATAAACATGCATATATTTTCTTTAATTTCAAAATGTTAATTCCCTGGAGGGGCAGATTGTGTTAGTGATGTTAATTAAAATTATTTATTTCAATAATATAAGAAGATATAGATAGATAGATAGATATAGATAGACAGAGCATTGGGTGGTCTCATGGGTAACAGAAATAATGACGTCTTCGCCGCCACAGTCACGTCTTCTTCGCTCTCCTCATCCAGGTTTAGCTGTTGGCGAAATGGTGAAAACCATCAAATCTTTGCCTAATGTCAGAAAGATGTGTCTATTCCTCAGAGGCTGGCCAGCATGTCCTTGACTCTGGTGTGATGGTAGGAGCAGGCCAGGTCCTAGGTTGCATGGTGCATAGGCTGGGGCGGCATTGCAGTCGCAGCATCTTCGGGGTCTTCCTGTGTCCGCGGCAAGGGGGGCATCAGAAAATGAGACCCCCAACCCCGACTTTATACAAATTCAAAAAAGAGCTGAAAAATTCAGATTACTTAAATCCGACAGTACTATAAAGTAGTTTAGGACCTTTACCTTCGTAGGAGCTGTAATTTTAATGATATTTGCTAAAATAAATTGATTTATAGTTGTTTGGACGATAAGTTTGGTTTATGAAAAACTTTATTTCCAAAACCATTGGACGTACAGATGTCTGCCAGCACTCAAATTAAAGCTAGTTAAATTTACTATAAAATAATTTATGACTTTTTTCTTGGTAGGATTAGTAGTTTTTAGGATATTTGACAAAATAAATTCACAAAAATTTAATTTCTAGTTGTTCATATAAAATGTTGGATATTTGAAAAAATACATATCTCGAGAACTTTTGAACGTAAATAGCTCTATTAGGGCTTACATTTTAGTAAATTTACTCTACTTTAAATGATACTCTTTTAGATTTTCTAAAAATATTATTGTTGGTAATTTTAAAGATATATAGCTCCGAATAAAAAATTAATTATTTTTAACGTTTTGAAACTGCCGCCATTTTTTATTCCCCCTATCAATACTTCGCAGACTCATCAATTTTGACTAGTAATTATACATAGTTTTCAATTAAGTAATCAAAAATTGGGGTGAAATAACTGCCTTTTTTCTTCTCTTGGGCTCTTGTACTAATACATTCAGTGGTTTACGTGGGTGACAAAAATAGTAGTCATGGTTAACAAACAGATGTTTAAACATTACTTGACTAAATATTACATTTTATACATTATATACTGCTTATTAAAATTGAAATTAAAAGAAAATATCAAAAAAAAAAATTTTGCGTATAAATGGTTTTTCAGGAGAGCCCCCCTGTGGTCAAAGTGTTAAAAATATTGGCCGTTACCATGATTAATTAATGGACATAGGTAAAAGGGAAAAATGAAAATTAAAAAAAAGAGACATATTATATAAAATAGGATTATTATTAACTGATTTCAATATATATTAAAAGGAAAATATTATTTTTTTAGTGTATTGACAATAATGGGTAGAAATAGGACTTAAAAGGAGTATAATTTGAGTTATAATTTTAAGTTATGAATTATTTGTGATTTATAAATAATTTCTTAAATATTGTAATATCCTCTTTTTTGATATTTAATCTTTTTATTTGAACCATGTAATAAGGTTTAAATGAAGAGATTAAATATTAATAAGATATGAGAATTTTATTTTAAATTATAAAACATTATTGACTCTTATCTCAGAGCGAATTTTCCAGACAATCAGAACACAATAACACTTAATTAAATTAATAGCTACTTTTACAAATATAATTAAATCCTAGGTAGAGCAAACTAACCAATTATATAATCTTTTTGGATGACTGATGGTTCTTGATGTCTTCTTTCTCAAGATGCTGCCTCTGACTGTAAACAAAGGATTCAGTACCACCTGCTTTTAGAAGATATCCTCTCCTCTCTCCCAGCGATCTAAACAAATAGTGTTTTCTAACTTCAATTATACAATCTTGGATGAATGGTGATTCTTGGTGTCTTCTTTCTAAGTATCTACCAATGACAGTAGACAAAGGGTGATCCACAACACCTGCTTCCAGGAGCTGTCCTCACTCCCATGCCTAAACAACAAATGCCTTGTTTCCTTTGGTCATTGTTTCAATAGTCAATGCAAACATCGATTCTCGCACAGCCACTTGGAGTTTTTGTTTATGATTTTCTTAATGTATATTTTTTCTTAATTCTTCTCTTCTATTTTTTCTTAAATTTAGTCTAAATAAAGTAATGATAGAAAATAAGAAAAGTTGATAAAATTTTAATCGATCTTCTCAACATAACAGCAATTCACCAGACTTCGGAAGGGTGCGCACCTCCATCTTGAATATTTTGAACGATGTATTCTTACTCCATATTTGACAGATCAAAATTGGTTAGCTTGCTTTTTGGTTTAACAAAACAAATGAACAATATTGAATGTTGACACTTAAATTAAAAACATAACTAAAACTATCTATACATAAAAAACAACTATTTATCAAAAAAGAGGATATAACAATATTGAAGAAATTATTTATAAATCGTAAATAATTCATAACTTAAAATTGTAAGACAAGTTATTCTTGTTTTAAGTCTTATTTATACACATTATTTTAGATACTAAAAGAATATTTTCATTTTATTATTGTTATATATTGAAATTAGTAAATATTAATCCTATTTTATACAATATCTCTTCTTTTTTTATTTTACCTTTATGCCGATGTCGATTTATTGTTCATGGTGGCAGCTAATATTCTTAACAGTTTGACCACAGGGAGCTCCTCAAGAGAACCACTTAAATTATATTTTATTTTACAAATAATCCAAATGAATATGGCTATGGAGGGTCTTAAATGATAAAAGTTTAAGATAACATGATTTATAAATTATATTATATATAATGATATGATATAAATATTATAGTGGTTTTTAATAATTTTTTATTTTATGCGTAATAGATATTCGATGTAGATATCTTAATTTATTGTAAATACCTTGTCACCTAACAATCCAAGTTCACCAGGAAGACCAAGATATCCAACATAACCAACTCCTCCCTGGAAGAGAAAGACACATGTTATTTATTTAGAGGTTTTGCCAACAAGCAAAAGGTTTCTAGACATTTAATAAAGAGATAACAAACTTATAGTATAATTATTGTAATAAAGATATTACTTTTTAAAAATTTATAATTTCCTTAAGTTAAAAAATTTTGGAATAAAAGTACATTTATTCTCTTCTTGTATCTATGTACATGCAATTCACTATTTTTGGGCATGTAGTGTTTTTTATTAATATGTTTCATCATATTGCTGCTATGAAAGAATAATGACGCAACTAAAAATTGACTTTATTGTCATGTCAAAAATGAATTTACTAAATGTTTGTAGATCGTCATAATTGTACATCTAAAATTTGCCATGGAAGGAACTTCTGTCCTGTACAAAAAGAGAATAAATATATGCATAAATTACATTGTATTTTTATTCTAAATTTTTTTACCTTAAGGCAATTATAATTTTTTTAAATTTATAACAAGTGTAGGTCATATAATCTCTCTACAATATAAAAATGTTTTTAGTGATCACTGTGTAATATTTTATTTTAAATATGATCACTGTGTAATATTTTGACATATAAAGTGGAATTGCTACCACTTACAATTTCTTTCATATGAATAAATTTCAATTAATATTTTAATATGCTTAAACTATATTGAAAAAAATAATATAATCTGAACTACAGAGTAGATGTAAATTACAGTGGAACAATTTGAGCAAGGTGTAGTACAATTAAATGAACAGTAGTTTATTTTGTAAAAAATGGAGGTTGGTCTGCCATTAGGCGGACAGAGGTTACACCCATAGTGGAAATAAGATATTATAGATAAGTATCAGTTATTTCTTTTTAATTTAAATATCTAATATTTAATTATTCTTATTTTTTAAATTTTGTTCTAAGTGCTCTTTACATTTGTTATTCCCTACTACTAGTTACAATTATTTATACATATGGAATAATATTTAGCAATGTATATTTTTTTAATTGCCGGAAGGTTAAGTTGTTCATTAACAAGATAATAGTGATGCTCCTTTAATTACTGAATTTACTTGAATATACATTGGTCGGCTCTGAATGTATGGAAGGATTATTTGAAAATAATCCTTAGGAAGAAAATTTGGGGGAATAAAAATTAAACTACTAGTGGAAAATTAAATTTCAGATATATATCTCAAAAATAAAAAAAGGATGATCATTTATTAGTTAATTTTAGGTGAAGGCAGGTATATGAATTAAGTTAAGATGGGCTGATAATACTCCAGCATAAATTTATTCATGATTTCACTACGTTTTGTGCTTGATTCTACCTAGGACAAAATTAAATCCATTCTGGAGGTCTGGATCCCATGATTAGTTGCCTACATTGATTTAATCAAGTTCATAATCAACATCTTTGATCTCTTCTTTATCATTTACTTAAAGATTCAGGATGTGAGATTGGGGCCTAAGTTTGGAAATATTTGATTGCGCTTTCTTCCCAATTTTTTTAATTTAATTGATAAAACTTAAGAAAAAAATGACTAAAACAATTTTAAAGACAATGGATAACAACTTGAAAAAGGTGATGTGTCTTCTGTTTCACTCCAGAAGACACATGTCTTAGTCTACACACTGCATGATGTACATATTTAACCCAACCATGAGGTATATTTAAATTAATCTTGAGTCATCTCAGAACAATATATATCTACGTAGGACCAGTCTCCATTTGTTTAAGCAATGTGTTTCTGGACAAACTAAAATCTCAAAACTTTATAGGTCTTGGTGAGGACACAATACCAATCTATTGGTAGCCAACTTCATTCAACCTTATTTGAATCATCATTAGAGAAATATAGATACCTAGGATTTTTTTAATTAATTTTTTTACTTCATTGACCGTAGAGAATTGGATTCTTATATCATGTGATTGAAAAAAATAGGTCATCGCTTCCTAAGGTAGAGCATAGTTGACTTAATACACGGGTCCATCCATGTGTGTGGTTGCATGTCTCTCTGTAACAACGTACATGTCTTACTCTAGTGTAGACCATTGAGTTGTTAATGCCAAAATATCTGTCTAATTTTTTCTAAATACAATTAATTAAACATATCACTGTTGCCTACAACTAATATTGCTGAATATTCTGTCTATTCCATGTGAAACAATAAAAATCATTTTAAAAAAAATACATTAGCTAAAGAAATGATTTACTGAAAGAGACTGGATTGCTTGGCAACAACATGAAATTAATTGAGAGAATCAATATTGTCTCAAATTCAAAAAGAAAGGTATTAACTCTAGTTTACATTAGTACAAAAGTTTATCATATCAACTTTTTTTTTATTCTTTATTCCCTACTTTGCCATTTCTGACACATGGAGTGGTCATCCAACAGACTAACAATCTATTCTAACCAGAGTGCCTTATATTACTTATTTGGAAATAAACATAACTTCATCTGTATTAGACGACGGCACAATTTTAGAGATAAAAACACAAGTGATGCGATATTTTTGTCCAGGAACTTAACTTATATCAATAATTGCTGTCAAATAGCCAGAACATTGTGTAAGATTCTTTGCAATTTCTAAATTCATCTTAGTTGCTTTATCAAACATTGTACTTGGTGCCTTTTTCCTTTATCGATTTTCTCATTAACAACTGTCAATATGCCAGTTGGAGGAATATAACGACACAGAATACAACATGATATGAACAAAATGAAAACTGATAACCCTTTGGCAGTTGGGTTTCCTTATTAATATTTTATAAAATCATAATAGGAGGTATGAAACTGTTGATATAAATATCTTTCTGAAGGTAATAATGATTAATGCAGTTGAAGTATATGAGTGATAAATTATTGTGAAGATAATGATGGAGGTATCCTATGAGTTTCATGGTGGATTTGTTCTGTGTAAGTCAAAACAATTAAATAATGTTTTATATTCTTTAATAAGAAACCATTCAATTTGAAAAAAAAAATTATAGTGAGAAAGATATACATTTTTGGTTTATATTTGGTGCACCTGTTCAGATAAACATTTTTCAACTGACTCTCAAATACCTGGATGACTCACATTGCCTAATATTTGAAACTTATTTTACTTCATGTGTGGATTTATTTAGTTATGATTCAATAAATTCAGATTCCTATCAATAAATACACAATGCCCTATAAGTATCACCTACTGGGATTCCCTTTCTTCCAAACTGTCCAACTTCTCCTTTAATACCATCACTGTTGGCTCCTCCATCGCCAGCAGGCCCTCTCATTCCTCTGAAACCTGGAGGACCCTCCATGCCTCTTGGTCCTGGTGGCCCATCCATTCCTGGTGCACCTTGGAGACCATCAGTGCCATTGCAACCATCAATACCTGATGGACCAGGGTGTCCAGACAGTCCAGGATAGCCCTAGAAAAACATTCAGGAGTTATTAAAAAAAAAAAAAAAAATGGAATGAAGTAATACTAAAATAAATCAGTCCCATAGCAGTCCATTAAAAGGCTAGTGGGTAGTCAGAGGTGGATGTACCTGATTCATAACAATATGGCATTCCAAGGACCCAACATTGTCAAACTTTTATTTATTTATATTTTCCCTATCTATCTCGCCTTTCAGCATTATGGGATTTCAACAGCAGTGATGTATTACTTACGGATATACTCTGCCACTGCCAATAAAATTTTTTATCAAGTTTTCTTATTGTTTGTTGAATTAATACATTTAATTTTGGGACAATAATTGAAAAGAATAATTTGTGATGTAGGCTCTCAAACAGGATTATGTATGCAGCTTACATCTTATGGACTCCAATCCATTTTTATCTGCCTTTTTCTACTTTCACCACATTTCTAGGATAACCACTGTTATGTTCTTTTCCCAATGGCCTTCCTTGTAACTCAACTAGCAAATTTATACTCTTAACACTACTGGGTACTTGTTCTAAGGGTAGGCTGAGTTTAGCTAAACCCACTAGTTTTTTTGTAGAGAAAATAATAATAGCAAGTCAGGATTTGAACCCATTTCATCCAACACTCATCACACTAGAATATACCACTTCTAGATATTTGGAAATAAAAATCAGAATGAAGAAGATGACTATTAAAAATGCAAAAAATTACTATTAAGTTACAAATAATTGTGTTCTTTCTAGTCAGATTAACTAACACATTAGTGATTGACCATTGGAACCATTTTTGTTTCTGGCTTGGATCAGAATGTTGGGTTAGACAAAATTTTATTTAAAAAATAATTCAATTTTAACACAAATATTAAGATAATTAACTATAAATTAAAATATGTATATAATTACATGTAATCCCGGAGGCCCTGTTCTACCCTGTGGTCCAGGTTCTCCCTGCAAAATAGGAAAAAAAACATGTATATTTCATATTTTATATATACTCTATAAATTTATATATGAGTCTGTCCATGTCACCTGTTTCATGTACTCCAAAATTTAAGGTTGAATAATTATTCAACCTCAAGTTTTGGAATATATCTATAATATTACATACATAAAGCTAAAGAGTTTGATTGTTTAAACATGCTAATTTAAGAAACTTTTTGAAGTCTGATTTGAAAAATTCTGTTAAAGTTAGATAGGCTTTTTACTGAGGAAGACTTTTGGCCATAAAGCACTAAGATCCATAATTAATTTTATTAATTAAGAAACTAAGATCCATAGGAATGGAGATATAACCGTATAATGAAATCTTGCATCAGTATCTGGCCTTGATAACCCCGTGAAGCATAAATTTTTATTGGTGGTTTTTTATGTTGTATAGATGTAATATGCCTGTATTAAGAGGTAAAAAAATTAGCTAAAAAAGACATATTGTTTACAATTAATTCAAAAACTATACATCTCCTAGAATACAGTAGATGTTTTTTTGTCATGTTTCTTTATAGTGGTTGATCCTTTAGTTTTTCCACCTGAATTTTGGATGTTATTGAGTTAATTAGATATACTTGGTCATATACCTCATGAAAGAGGCATGTACAGTCCGAATTTAACATGGGTGAAACCATACTGGGCACAGCTAGTGATTTATATGAGTATTCAATAAAATTATTTTAATGAGAAGAGCAGAGTGCTGCCTGTGGCCAGCCTATAAATGGTATTATATTTTTCTTCACTGATAATGAATCATTGATGGATCTATAAAGACTTTGTTTTTTTGAAAGCTTCTAATATCTTACAATAATGTCTCTTTTCTCTTTCTCTCATTCTTTAATTACTCAATTATTCACTAGAGAAACATTATAATAAGTATTACAATGGCTCTCGGTTTCTGGTTAGAATTAATAATTTAAATATTTAAAAAACTTACCCTAAGGCCCATTGGCCCTATTCCCCCAAAATTTCCAGTTTTTCCTTTAGGTCCCTTTAGTCCAGGTGGGCCATCTGGTCCAGGTGGCCCAGGTGCGCCTTCTTCTCCTTGAAATCCTGGTAAACCATAATCACCAGGATCACCTTTGATTCCAGAACAATTACATGTGAATGGATTCGTACACCCAGTGCAAGCCTATGAAAACACAAAAATTAAATTCTTAAATTTTCCACTTTAATTACAATATCATCATCTAACTCTAATATTTAACAGTGAACATTCTACTAATAATAAAATGCTATATTTTTATAGCAGTCACATTAGGAGTCTGTTCACAATACAATATAGAAAAGACCTCATTACTTCATCATCCCATTGTGTTACCATTAATAGTGATTGGTTAATTCCTCAATATTTTAATAGGAGAAGAAATAAGGGGGAAAATGTGTAAATAATATTAAATGTTAATTATCCTGACAAATGGGGAGTAATGTTCGCCACTAAGTATGGTAAAAAGTAAGATGGTTAGGCTTTGAGAAAGTAGAAGAATCCAGATTTACTGAAAATGAAATTAATCCTGAAATCCACCAAGGATAATAGCTACAAATAGGGGCTCCAACAGAGTAAAGAGACGCCTTAGGAAGAAAGAGGTAAGGTTCCACCAAGGAGTATCTCACTGTAGTGCATAGGTGGGGGAAAAAAACCTATAGGCAAGTGGTTTAATCACAGTTTCTGAAGAAAAAGATTTTCTTTTCTGACAGTCCCTCAATCAAAGGCCAATAACTGGTTCCTCCGTTTTCCCCGATTTAACTCTCAAAATACAAATCAAACAGTTATTTTCAACTAATTTACTAAAAATTAGCAGTATTTAAGTAATCAATTGAAGTAGCAGTAATTTGAATAAACATTTTTGAATCTTTGTTAGAAAAAAAAGGATGGGATATTTCGATCAAAACTGTTATATTTACATATAAATGAGCCTTAAATAATCTTATGATTATTTAGTTATTTTCTGTTAGTTTTTCTAACAGTTTTTCTGGGCTGCTGTATCCATCTGATTATAATTTTTATATATCAACTTAAATTTATTCTAGTAAACGCGAACATTAAGATCAGTTTTTAAATTGAAATTTATGCTTGTTATAACAATTTAAAACTAATGTTTCATACACAATCGATTGTGAGAAAAGCAAACGTTTAATTTTTGAAAGGCTATCATAGCCGTCTGCTATCTTTAGCGTAACGAATCTCTTGAAACTCTTCATCTTTGACTGTCCCGTGAATATATCCAAGGAAAGAAGAAAAATTCGGTCCTGACTTCGCCTTGTCTCAAACAAATACAAATTAGATATGCTCTAAAGAAATTTATTTATGATATTTTTGCAAGCTATGATAAAATATTTGAAACTTTAAAATTGGGAACAAGGAAATGCAAACTTAAAATGTAAGGACACAATAGGCTTCTGACTTGTCATCTTTAAATTTTGACTTCTGAAGGTTTTATGGCCAATTTTAGTTTCATTCGATTCAGCACCTCAAAAACATAGGTGTAACGATACCAAACTTGATTTTTACATCTTTTCAACTTGTCTTAGTTCCTATTTTGATTACTTCTGATTTTTGGATTGGTCTGATTTTAGTTTCATTCGATATAGCACCTTAAGAAACATTTTAATGTGAAATTTGATAAACACAATTACCTGGTTAGATACTGATTTTTGTTATAATAATAATAATGTTCTTTTTGTTAATTTTTTTTTTTTATTGCATCTGTGCTTGATAATTTTTAGTTATATTATTTAAAGCTGGTCACGCTATGATTTATGAAATGATATATGGTTTTATTCTATCTGTTTTCTTTTCTTTTTTTATTTTACATATCCTGTTGTTTATTTATTATTTTCTTCTCCAATTTTTAATTTGAGTTATATTTTACGATATTCTGTAAGTTAATTTTTTATTTTATTTTATATCATACACTATGATAATGCCACTTGTCGATGCAATATTATTCTAAAAGGACTAGTCTCAGAATAAATAAAGAATATTATTAGTATTATTTAAAGTGCCATGAGCTCAGCATTAGTTCACTATCTCTAGCCTCAAACATTACGAATCGCCCCTTATATTGCACGGAGGATTCGGCATCCTTTTGAGATCCAGATCCTAGTTCTAGTAGTACAAGAGCCCAGGAGGAGAAAAAAGGCAGTTATTTCACCCCAATTTTTGATTACTTAATTGAAAACTATGCATAATTAAAAGTCAAAACCGATGAGTCTGCCAAGTATAGGTAGGAGCTTTAAAAAATGACGGCTGTTTCAAAACGTTTAAAATAATTAATTTTTTATTCGGAGCTGTATATCGTTACAACTACCAACGATAGAAAATCAAAAAGAGTATCATTTAAAGTAGAGTAAATTTGCTAAAACGTAAGCCCAAATAAAGCTATTTACGTCCAATAGTTCTCGAGATATAGCTTTTTAAAAAGCAATAATTCATAAAAATGTTGTATAGAACGTACTGAAATATCAGTAGTTAGTTAATTTATTTTCAGAAATCTATATCTCAGAAACTATGTGACTACAGATGTCTATTAACACTCAAATTAAACTCTAGAAGAATTTTTATAGCAACAGAATAATTTAAATTTTTTGTTCATAAAGTTTACCTTCTCCGGTCTTTAATTTGTTTTTCTTTTTTTCAAAATACTCAACAATTTCGTTAACTTCTGCACTAGCCCACTATTCTACACCAAACTTGGGGATGTAAATAGGAGGTAAGTGAAAGTTATGCGATGCGCACAACAAATTAGATGTTCAGTTATAAAATACTGCTTGTATTCAACGGTTTTACGCCCGATAAATTAGGATTATACGTGGCTGTTTCAAACCCGTGATCGAAAATACATCTAATAACAGATAAAAACCACAAGTTTATGAAGAAAATCAAAACGACCAATCACTGGTCCTAGGGAAAAGAAACCTTCGACTTGATTCATATACAGAAGAAAACCAAGAACAATTACAGTACGATGTTCGTATTAAATGGTTATTTTTTCAAACTCAACATTATTGCAAATTTAGTTTCATAGAAGAACCAACTTTAAAAATCCCAGCTTCATATGAATTGTCATGGAACGATTAAGGCCACTTGCCCACGAAAGCTAGTTATTATTCGGCTACTGCTCTGTTCCTATGGTTCGTTTCCTGACGAAATGCGTCATGAAGACTTTCTCTCTTTTTTTTTAATATTTTTTGAATCAGACTTGTAGTTATTTAGATTAGTGCGTTCAAACAAACAAATAATTATGTAAACTATGTGAATGGTAATGGGAAAGGGTTTACTTGGTTTGTAAATTGTAAAACTTCAGCTAAATTGTAGATGTTAGTAAATTTGTAAATATAAGGCGGGGTTTAAAGTGTTATAAGTAACAAAAAAATTATGGAAATCTAAAGACTGGTCAACAGAAGTTAAACTTACGGAAATGAAATACTGTATTAAAATTTTATAAATTATGATCAACCGTTTACTCTTGTAGTCTGAGGTAGAATATATTAAATTCCAAAATAATATTATAAGAATTAGAATAGAACAGCCATTTCCTAAGCCAATTCTAGCAGGAAGTTTTTTATATTGTAATAGGAGAGTATAAGGACAGGAACTCACTCAATCGGATCGGCACTTCCGACATTGTTAAGCCTCTCTTAGCTCCTGCTTTCTTATTAAAATATAAAACCTTCCTGCTAGAATTGACCATCGTTGCCCCCCACTTCCGTTTCATCTCACGTCACGAAATCAATTTACTCCCATATTATTTGTTTTTCTTGATCTGTTGAACTTTGGTAAAGAAATTTCACTTCAGAAACACATTATTTATAACCCGGAAGTTGTCAAATTTTGAATGTTCTGTTTTTTTTTTTTAATGAAATAATTAACAATTAAATTTAAAATGTTTTCATTTAACAAAGGATACAACTATTATTCATTATTGACATTTTAAAAATAAACGTAGGGATTATGAAGGTAAGGTTTTAGCAAAAATAATGCCGAGTATAAAGTTAGTATGACCCACATATTGATTCTGATATGAAAATCAAGATAGCATTGCCAGTAACCCATCAGAAGTCAAGGGCCAATGTCCTTTTTATCTAATATCATAGTCATCCCCAAATTATATGAAACCATTCATTTTCACTCACAGATATTTTATAAAATACTTTTTTCATATGAATCAAGATGGGGCTTTGTAAAAATTACCTCGGTAATTCTAAGGAAACATTATCAGAAGTTGTAGATTTCAGAGTGTTGCATACGGGTAATTGATAATATAATATAATATAATAGAATAATTGATGAAATCTATTCATATTATCCTATATGTCGTATGGACATATCCGTATATTCGTAGAAACATTGGTCTATTGATGAAACTTTATAAAAACATCTCATTTCTGTTGTAGGACCAAAAAGTAGAAGGATTCATAAGAATTTCTCTGGTAGTTGAACTTCTTTCGGAGCAGGAGGAAGAAAATGTGGATTTCGAAATTAAAAAAATTATTTTCGTAAAATATTTGCAAGTGATGTTTGTTTTTGAGTATTTTTTTTTCTATGAAAATACTTATTTTAAAGTTTTTAAAACTGCAGGGAACCTGAATGATACGAATGTTTGCAGATAGTAACTTATTCTAAGCACAGTAACAAATCCAATGTTACTAGATAAAGCTACCGTTCACAATGGCACCACCACCTGATCAAAGTTCTGCTTACACAGCTTCAAAAATGTCAGTATTTGAAGGGTAAAAAAGTTGGGGCATTATAAAGTTTATCTGTTATTCATGAAAACTGGTTCTTTCTGATTCACCATTGAAAAAGTCGCCATCTTATTCCATTTTCAGGAACTATAGAATACTTAATGCCTTTAGAGTCATTTGCGCTGAAAAGTCAATAAAGCTCATTTTCTATGGACATACCTACGCACAAGCAGTACGTGTATATAACTTGGTTCTAATCTTCTTAATAACTTAGAGTTCTAGAATGAACGTGCGATTGAGAATAAGCTCATTGGAAATTTAAGGAGCTGCCATTCTGACAGATAGTAAGTGAAGATTTGCCGGTCAGAAGTCTTAATTTTAAATCTTGATATGACAAAACAGAAAGGGCCCATTGCTCGACGATTTTAATCTAACAACTGAGAGTTTTATGGTGAAGCCTTAGTTAATTTTCTGTGGTCATTTACATTGTTTGAAATCAAGGATCTGTTGGAACTGTATATTGATATTTTAATTATTGCCCATTGGAATATGAAAATTGTTTGTTTAAGGTTCATGGACTGCTATGGTGACAGGCAGACTGCGAAATGTGAGTTCGGGAGGTATTTTGAATGCTAACATTGTAACTAAACCACTACTGTTTCGATTTTTTGGATATAAAAATAAAAAGAAAAGACAACATCGTAATGAAAATCTTCTGAGAATGTTGACGCCTTCATAGTTACGAAGGAGGCTGCATGCTTCATAAAGTGAAATGGAATAGATCAACTTGGAGATCATTTTAATGAAACATAAAATGTTGATGTGAGAAAGGTATAAAACCGTTTTAGATCAGGTATGGAAGTATTGGATGGGTACAATGACATTATAATATAAACCAGAGGTACCCAACCTTTTTATCACAACCCAGAGTTTTCCACATGTATCTCTGCCGCAACAGTACCTACTGCCCCCCCGTCTCATATATACTCTTCACAATAATTATTTCCATATAGTATTTTCTGCTTTTTTTTCTTTTTGAGAATATACTTGTGTAATAAAATCAGTTAATAAGTATTATTTATGAAAAAATAATAGTAAGCATGTACCACCTACTTGCATTCAAATATAAATGTATATATTAAAAATAAAAAGAATATATCTCAATAATATCAATTTTCTGTAAGGTAATTGAAATAATTCAAAATAACTTGGAGTTAATGGAATTTCGACTTCATTATATATATAATGAAGTCGAAATTAATTCATGTTGTAATACTTAATCCTTTATGAACTTTCTGAATATGTTATTCTTTGGCTGAATATTTGAATTTCTGTACAGCTCTATTTAAAGGAGTGGTTAATAAATTCTTCAAGTGAGAACTCGTGAGCTAAGAACGTTATTAATTTTTAAACAGGTAATGTAAGAGAAAGGCTGTCCATTCCAGCATTTACTTTGTGCTGATTTTTTGCTACATATTCAACCCGACTTAGGATCATCACCATATTTTTTTTAGCTCAAGGCTGCCGAGAAATTATTTTAGAACAAGAAGTGTGCCGCGGCGAAAAATGCTTGGGATCCGCTGCCTAAATACCTAGCGTACATTTACGACTGAATATGTTATATATGATTTTTTTATAAATTTTTGGCTTTTTAATGGTATATTATAAGTATATGTTACCACTCTAATTTCCCAAAGTTTGTTTTCAACCTGGGAAAAATATTTCTTTTTTTAAAAACAATTTAAGGTAATTTAAATGAAGATTTCTAAAAATGTAACAGTCTAGCCTTTTCAGACAATTTCCATGAGGGTAAGACCTAGCTGATGTCTAAGAGCATTCAATTATACATTGATATACCGATTATTATAAAAATCGTAATAAAGGTGTGAAAATTGATTACATAAAGTATATAAGTATAACATACTTCTGGTTGGTCGATTTTAAAAAAGAGATGCCAGGCATATGCCTCTTCTAACTATTTAATATCAGTTTCGTACAACTTTCCTATTTAAGTTAGAGTATCCATACATGTGCGATACTTTGAAATTTGGACTCACGAAGCTTAAGGGGAACATGCATTTTCGATTTAAGGACTTTTTTTTTTTAACTTCGGTTTTCGACTTTCGATAGTGAGCCAACAAAACAGTTTATATAATCATGGTAAACATTATTTCACCGTTATTATTTTCGCGGCAAAACCTGAAGCTTTTTTGATACAAATCTGTTTTGTATTGTATTAAAATCACAATTAATATAAAGTTCAATGATCCCATATTTCGTAGCGATTTGAACGAATGTTGAATTTAGAAGAAAATCATTGCTGGACTCACTCAAGTAATAACTTGAAAAATAAAACAAAAACCAATGGGTGCGCACCACACTACTTTCACTTTCCATCCTACTTTGAGATGAGATTAATCGTTGTACGTTTCTGAACAGCGATTGCTTTATTAGAGAGGATCATGATACTTCTCCTTACTATACATTTCATAGAAGGAGGAAGTAAAATATGACTATTATTATATCAACCATGAAAACATTTATTTTCTTCTTTACTTCATGAAAAAAAAATCTGAAATTAAAATAGCAAATATGTGGTGCATTCCAACATTAACTTTTTACTGCTTTTTTCTTCTTTTGCAACATATTCAACCGCTCTAAGGATAATTGTGCCGACATTATGTTCTAGCTCGACAAGGGTTCGACGGAATATTTCAAGCGCTATTCACTAGTGCATTATAGTTTTCAAACCGTAGCGACAAAGTTTTGGAATCGCTGGACTACATCAATGCCAATACACATTTTCTTTTGGAATTCTTTTAATTTTTCTCTTCTCTAAACTAACCTCTCCTTGCCTCTCCGGTTAAAAAATAAACGAACTGATAAAAGTAACTTAGGAATGAGTATTAAGAAAAAGATATTTTTTAAAATCATATTTTTGATTCGGATCAATATAAACCATATGAATTGAATGTGGGCTAATAAAGACTTCAACTAGATAGATGTAGTTGGGGAAATAAAAACATATATTAATTAAAACAAAAACCCTTGTGAAAGTATAAAACATCAATTTCATAAATTTATTTTAAAATATTGCCACTCATTAAGATCGATAGTACTGAAGCGAACATCAATGATACTTTATTGCTGAAGATCCTATATACCCGAAATGCCAGGTATTATAGTAATAATAAATACATAAATTAAATCTTTATTTTCAAATAGGGTCACACAGGAAGGTCGCTAAAATCTAACGATAACGTGCATTTACAATCGTACGACGAACTAAAATAGAAACAACCCCATTCATGACGGAATGGTTTATCTCAGTTCTCGATATCCTGTCCTCGATACGCTATCGCACTATAATAACAAGTAATTATAGTCTACATAGGAAATAATCATTGGAAAAAACCAACTCCAGAAAAAATCGTAAATGAAAAAGTTTCACTGAAAAATTACAACTTAAACTTTTTACATCGGTAAACACCAAAAAATAATAAATATGATAATAATCTTTATAAATAGGTTATTTCGCTTTTTGAATATATTAATATATGATATGCTGAAAAACTAATTAAAATATAATATTAATTTCATGCCAGCATATACTCTTATCCAAGGCTTCAGTTTCTGATAGTAAATAATTCAATTTTTTATGTTTTTAAAATTGTATTTAATATGGATTGATAATACATCTTTCATAAAAAAAAAATTTCTTTAATTTTTTTTATTATTATCATTTATTATTAATATACTTATTTAATTGATACTCTACATCCGTGAGCTATTCCTCGCATGTGTACACCGAAACGACAGGAGCTGTTGCTGGTGAAGGTGAAATACACTTGCATTTGATCCGCTCTAAGTTCCATAGCTGATATTCTATACCAGATAGTGGATTAATAAACAAGAATGCCCTCTACATATACACGCACGCACTAAATACATTTTTTCAGAATAGATGTTGATAGGTTTGAAGCAATAATAACCAATGTGCATTTCGGAGCTTTCTAGTTTTTTATGTTAACATTGAAGTTTTACATCGAGAAACAAACAACAGTATCACCAAAGCTTATAACCACTGTTCTACGACATGTCCCGGGTTTCTGGAAACCTCCAGTTTCTGTTTTTCTGAATTTGAATTTGGACACTGGTTGTTTTTGTTGCAAGCCACATATATAGATTAATAAAGTATTATTATATTTTAAAAAATTGTATAAGAAGTGCTAATAAAAAAAAAGTTATTATCTTGACTGTATGTTATTTGTGTGCGTTTATCTATATATAATGTACATATCTGCTCACATGTGAACATTTCTAAGAGTCGAAATAAGATTTAGCAGTTATTAATTCTACTAGGTAAATAAGACTGTAGTGAGTAAAGAAATGCCTATATCCCGGTTTACTAATTTGTAACATAAGCACTAGCTATCTGATTACCAGTCATCCTACTCCACGGGGAGCCAGGCATCCTTGTATTAAAAAAATCAAATAATTTTTTTTCTTTCAACAGTTACACAGTTT
This sequence comes from Halyomorpha halys, assembly GCF_000696795.3. Classification (NCBI taxonomy): domain Eukaryota; kingdom Metazoa; phylum Arthropoda; class Insecta; order Hemiptera; family Pentatomidae; genus Halyomorpha; species Halyomorpha halys. The sequence continues at coordinate 642,298 of NW_027116696.1, read as the reverse complement.
GTAAGAGTTTAATATCCTTACACCAAAGAAATAATATAAGGTTCTTAAATCAAAAAAGGTAAAACATGTATTTGTTTTTACCATTAATAAGGTTGTTCAGAACATTTTCTTAATTACGTGAATTATGGATTAATAAGGATTGTATTTAGTGAAAATACATCAATATGGGAAAAAAAAATTACCCCATAAATGGAAAATAACAACTGAAGGCTATAACTGCATGAAACAAAAAGTAATTACATTTTTACATATTTAGTCACATTATAATTTTTTTACTAAATCATTAATTACCAAATTTGTTTGAAACATCTTTCAACAGGGCGTAGAAAAAAAAAATTGATGTCCAGCTTAAAAAAAGTGTTTTTTTCTGCCGTCCGAGTTTCGGCTAACAGATAAGATTAAGGAAATGACGCAGAAGATATGGAAGTTTTTATGAAGATTCTAGGGCTCCAGACTTCTAATGCCATTGCTTAAAAGTGTTGAATTTAAAGATTAATTTTTGACTGTATCAAAATAAACTAATTAACTGATTATTAGTTTTTAGCCCAAAATTAAATATTACTTTTAAAGTTATAACTCCTATTTTTTTGATCGATGTTTGTTTTCGTTAAGAAGAAAACTCAAAACGCTTAAATATTGCTCAAAAATCTTGCTTAAAACTTGAACTAGCAAGTGACAAGTGATTTAATTTTATTCAGCGTAAAAACATATATATAAATATCAATCGATTAACCAATTTTAAATTTTCAGAGACTCCTAACAAAGTATCATATATGATGATTTTGTAGAACAATCAATCGTTTACACCTCAATATTGGAAAAAATAAAATAAAAATAGAATGATTTCTAAAGCTTTTTATTTTTCAATTCATTTCAAAGTTAATGAAACGTTTCACAACTGATGATCAATCTACACACAACTACCGATGGAAGAAATGGTTATCTAGTTTCTACTAAGACGGCTTGCTGCTTCAGTCCTGGAATGAACAATAAACACAAGGCAGGCCAGAACACTAACGGCAGGGCCAAATATAGCCACCCTGTTGTCTGAGGCGGTCTAAGCCTCTCCCACAACTAATAACAAAATAGATCTAGTGTAATCCCAGTACAATCTGGAATAAATAAAGAAATCCTTCTTTCATTCCGGTATATATGATACTCAGCATTAATAAACCTAAGTTGATGTTGTATAAACGTGATCATTTCTAATGGGCGTTAGTAGGCGGCGTAGCCATAGTCATATTGATACTTGGACCAAAGAGTTAATATTAGACAAGTAAGAGATGCCTTCAGAGAATTTCTGAATATTCATACCTTCCTTAACAAAATAAACCAAGTGTAATAGTACACTTACAGCCGGCCACATATTTGAAGAATGCCATTTCTATGCCACGAATTTAAGTAGATTGGGAGTGGGACCGGGTGTATCAGTGAATATCCTAAATGATAACAAGAGAAACAGAACTGTTTTAATTTTTTTTAAGAATAAATAAACTGTTGAATAGGATTTAAACCCGAACTTTGAACACACTTAATAGCACATTGGAATATGGATTAAAATAATTAATTATCTTAAATTTCAAAGAGTTGTGAATCTTGGAATTGAAATATAAAATATGAAACATGGGTGGTGATGACCATTATTTAGGGGGCTTTTACGCCCTAAAGTACAACAACAACAAACCAAGAGTCCAAGAGGATAAAATAAGAGGTTATTTAAAAGATTTTTAATTACTTTAATGATAGCTATTGTTCATCTATACATTTACTGTAGCCCTTGTGTAGGGTCGATTAAAATTGAACCTTTTTCTAACAGAAAATGAAGTGCGATTTTTTCTTTACTTGAAATAACTCAAAAATATTTTTTTTATAACTTCCGGACTGCTGCCATTTTTATTCTCCATTACCCCCCTTACCGCGCATTTTTATCTCCCTCCCTTTGTTGCCATAGTCATCAATTTTGTCTCTTAAGTTCATATAGTTTTTATTCATTTTAATCGAATTAAAACTCTATGAAATAACCTCTTATTTTCTCCTCTTGGGCTCTTGGTTTATTGTTGCTGTATGCAATTAAGAGATAAAATTGATGATTATGACAACCAAGGCAAAGGAGAATAAAAAAATGGTAGCTGTTCCGGAAGTTAGAAAAAATAATGTTTTGATTTATTCCAAGTACAGAAAAAAATTCGTTTCATTTTCTACTTTTAGTAGATTTTAATCGACACTAAATTTTGGAGTACTTCCGTTGCACCCATCATTAAGTTTTTATATTTGAAAAAAACAGAATTTTTCTTTCATTTTTTATTGTAAGCTCCGGGTCCTTAAATACAATACTGAAAAACATCATAGCACATTGTTTGGAACACATCTTCTCAACGAAATCTATTGATATACCTCTTTACGTTAATGGCGAAGATGAACGTTATAAACTACAAAATAGTAAAGTCAATTAATTTTAATTTGAGTACTAATGGACATTAGTACGTCTAATAATAGTTCCTGAAATATAGTTTTTCATAAACTAAAAGTTCGGAACAACGAGAAATCAATATTTTGTGAATTTATTTATGGCAAATGTCATAGAAACTCCAACCACTTCTCAAGCTAATAGTTATCAATATGTCCTTCGCGGGACTACTATGATTCCAAATAAATAAAAAAATAAAAATATTTATTTTTCGATATTTGAAAAATTGTTGCTTTTTGAAAGACTGCACCTAGATAACAATTGAACTTTAACGTCTCTATTATTCAATGATATTCAAATGAACTTTTTTAGTACTGTTAGTTGTTTTAAAGATATGGAACTTTGAACAATAAAATAAAAAATAAATTTTTCATAACGTTTTAACACAACCGCTATTTTTTATTACCCGTAACTATGGTTGGCAGAGTCATTAATTTTGACTATTAATTATATATAGTTCTCATTAAAGTAATTAAAAATTGGAATGAAATTACTTTTTCTCACCGGGGTCTTGGCCTAATAGTGGAGTTGATTCTGCAGCCAAACATTTAATTATTTTTTTATAGAAATAAACCATTTGATATTTGGCAAACAATAGATGTCTTCCAAAATTTCGTAATGTACTGGCTCAAACCTTCCCTTACACAATCTGCATTAACTTTTACGAGTATTGCCCAACACTTTACTGTATTTAATGTATTGCTAATATATATTTGTACACCAATGGTTAGGTGGATGGATGATCCCAGGGGATCATATTTTTTTATTCTAGGAATCCAACTATTGCCAAGTAAGTAGGGCAATGTAGATTTCGATTTTTTTTTTTTATTAATAAATATATTGTACGAAACCAAAATATAAATAAATAAATAATAAATGAAAGGTGAATAATCTTTTAATGCTCGTATTTTTAACTATTAATGTTGAGTCACTGTCAAAGTTTAAAGAGCTCACCTCAATACTAATAGAATAATCTTAACCTCATTTTTGTTTTAACCTCCGTTAAGACATTTATCGGATGTTGGTACCATTACTAAAACATATAGTCGTCATTCCGTAAATGTTTATAAAAAAAAAGTTTTTACAATGTTATTATTTTGACTTGATTTTCTTGTAATTGTCTTTTAGCCTTGCATTGATAACTTCAAGCCTCAACTACCCAGTTTACCCAGGACCAGAGGTTCTGTTCTTACTTTCACACACACACTCACAAGATTATTGCCCGAACAGGGTCGGATTTGAGTCAAATTCCAAATTTGGCGCTATTAAACTATAACGATTCTTTAAAAAACTAAAGTCTTTAAAGAAATAATTTTTTTATTGTTTCCAAGAAATGCTCCTAGATTTATTCTGAAGCAGGCAAGAACATATCACAGTTTTCGTGATATGGATTATTAAAAAAATTCTTACTTTATGGGTAAAATAAACGATTGAGGAGTGATAACACGAAATAGAGCACCTAATTACTATGTTAATTCTAAAAGTAAATACTTATTTTGTATTAATCGGTCTAAATTATGTTATATCTGAAGATTTTCAGCATACACGATAGTTTGAACTCTAACAAATACCTGAAACAATCTCACTTTTTCACTATTATTACATCTAATCTGATAGTAAATTTAACATGTCCACTTTAACGTAATATCCAAACTAACACAATCTTTCAGTAGTAATTTTTGATAAAGGTGAACTTTATTGGAAAAAACATTCCCATGACTTCAAGAATAAAAATAATAAGAAAAATACCAATCTGGCATTTCATTTTAGGTGGGGGATGAACAGTAAATTACATTAAAATTAACTTAAAAAAATTAGGGCATGAAAGAAGATAAATAATGCTATATTTTTTTTATTAATATCAAAAACAGTGTCCTATGCCGTTTGTAGCAAGGGAGTTAAGGCATTGGCCTCGGGTGCCTCGTTACTGCGACGGTGCTGCTTCGAATTTGACCTGAGGGGTCGACTTTTAATTCTGTGGCGGTCCAACGAAATGAAAACATGATCCCCCATCATGGTGAGAATAGAGTGGTACCCTGCAGATGATTCCCCCGCCTGTCTGTATGTCATAAATGACCAGGAAGGAGGAAATAAAAAAACAAAACAAACATCGATGTTTCAAGATAAACTTAATAGTTTAGGTTCAAACGGCCGGAAGATGTATAAATTTATTGTAAGCTATAGTAGGTTACACCTATTATAAGGTGTAATGAAAAAACCTTTCATGTTTAAATTTCTTTACTTATAATCAATCATAAATTCTTTACTTATAATGAAAGACTCATCTTATTGCAAATATATCATTGAAATTTGAAGCCTTTTACTTCTCCAAATTGGTTTTCAAAATATATATTTACAATTTTAACCGTTTTAATGAAACAAAAAAATATTAATGTCGCTATTAACAATATCTTGGTACTAGGCTATATATTGTACAAGAAGGATGAAGAAATGGACGGCTTAGATCAAGAAAAACAGAAGGTTTGCAGAAGGCAGTAATCCTGTTTCAGTTTGAAGAACCGTCGAGCCTCTTGCAGAATTTTACCGGCCGGAAAAAGAAGGCCGGTTTTCTGCTGGGTGTTGGATCAGGAAGAACAATTGTCCACGAAACGGATTTCTACTGGGCAGTTTGCTCCCGGGCCTCTGGAGTACTCTGGCTCCCACCGTGACTAGAAGGGGCCTGACTGTGATGTGGATTTGTACTGTGGTACGATCGACGTAGTAATCGTTGTCATTGTATTAATAGTCACCCAATAGTCTTGTGAAAATAACTTAAAATTTTGCTGTATCTAGGAGCGTAAATTGATTTCTGCCAATGGATTCTTGTGTAGATATGTTTAAAAAACACACAACTGTTGTTTAGTTCAGACAATTATTTTCTAATGCAAAATGCGCGATAGCTGTTGAAAAATAGAGTATTCTCCAAAAAAGATATTTTTGATGGAAGTGTACAGAGCAAAGAGTAAACCTTTTACTTCTGAATATAAAAAATTCAATAAAAATGAAAACATTGACTCCAGAAATTGTATCAGGGTTTCTAGGTATAAACCCACTGCACTACTCTGGCACGGGTTAGAAAAAGAAGGAAATTTCGATCTGGGCATGATGTTGTTCCCTGGAAGAGATTCCCTTTACATCCGAAGCGTAAGGATACGGGAGCCATTGTAGCCTGAGTGGACAATGGCCGTCCGCTTTTGTTGGGTGGAATGTCAGGGGCGCTCAAAGTCATTGCCTCAGCACCTCTTTCAAAATTGTCATATTTCCTGTCAACAGCAAATTTTAAACGAAAATGATAATGTTATTTCCACATGAAATTTTGTTGAACTTTTTAAATTTCAACTCCTTGTAATTTAACAGAGTTTAGTTTAAAGTATACTAAAACATCTGGAATAGTTATCTCTTTTCTTATTTGATAAAAAGAGTAATGTTACATCAAAGCTCATGCTTCTCTAATATATATATATATTTTTTATTTTTTTTTATTTTATACCAGATCGGCCTGGTGGGCCTTACATGGTTGATATCACCGTTATATTACATATATATTTTAACAGTTGATTATGGAGGGGGAGGGGATATAGTCTACAAATAATCTACAGTATAGTATACAAATGACACCCCGAACTATATACAATGTTATTATTAAAAGAAAAAAAAATTATACAATAAATAGATAAGAATAATAAAAGTGGAAAGTAAAATTAATAACAAAAAATAATGATATAGGAACACTTAAATAAAACAAACAATTGCCCTCTAATAGTAAAAAGAAACAAGTTAATTTTAAAAAAGGGACGACACAAGAAAATTAAAAAAAAAAAATAAAATGAGTAATAATAATAAGTACAATAGAGGTAGTGTGACTATGAATTAATTTTATATTTAATAAAATTTATAACAGAATGTACTGTAGCAGTCTAGGCTTTAGTCTTCGGGTTGAGGTTGGGTTTTCCAGGTTGTAGGTCACTACTCCTTTAACTGTCGGCAACTGGAAGTTTGTGGGAACTTCATGAACCGTTTTTTGATGTAATCCTCTATTGACTCCATCTGTAATTCGCGATGCAATTGGCTCTTTCTTATGAACCAAGAAGCATTAATGCGATTCTTAGGACTTTATTTTGAAGAGATTGTAGTTTTTCCAGATGAAAGGATGCCGCTCCCCAGACTTCTCAGCAGTGGCCTGAGAATTGTACTAAATATAAGAACAGTTGTTTCTGGTTTTAGTTTGAAATTTCTGTTTAGGATGGGATTGCTAGGATAGCAATGCTAACCTTTCATAAGTTTGAGTTAGTTTGATGTTGATATGGTGATTCCAGGTAAGGCGGCGATCTAGGTGAATTCCCAGGTATCTTACTGTTTCACTGGCAGGATTCCATTTCACATTTTTACCTTTGAGGATTAGATCCGGTGGTTCTGGTGGGCGTCGAAGAGTAAAAACTTTTGAGTTAAATTTTTCAATGTTCAAGCTAATCATCCATTTAGTGAAATATTGTTCTAGATCATTAAGGTGACTTTGCAAAGTGTTTCTAGCTATTATAATGTCATCATGTTGAGAGAACACAGCTGTATCGTCAGCGAACATAGCTATGGAGGTGTGTGTGGACTGGACGATGTCGTGAAGGTAGAAGTTGAACAAAATGGGAGAAAGGACTGAACCATGTGGAGTACCGGCATGGATTTGTCTAAGGGTTGAATTTTTGTTATTAATTCTGATTGAAAATGTTCTACCATTGAGGAATGAGTTAAGAATATTGTATAGGTATTTTGGAGTACCTGGATGCTCTGAAAAAAAGAATTCAGATGTTTTTTTTATAACTGATTTCAGTAATTTTCCAAAAATGGGTAATAAACTGATAGGTCTATAGCTGCTGATTTGTTTAGCGTTCTTACCAGGCTTGTGAATTACTATGAGTTCGGCTTTCTTCCATGTATCCGGAAAGTGTCCAGTACGAAGGCAACTGTTAAAAATTGACGTGATAAAAACGGCAGCTTTCCTCGGTAACATTTTGATTGCTATGACTGGAATCAAATCATGGCCAGGACTTTTCTATACCTTTAGCTTTTTAATCAGGTTCTGGATTTCTTTAGGAGACGTGAATTTAGGTGGGAGCTCAACTGTTGCGAGGGGGAGATTTAGATACTTGTCAACTTCATCAGTGACTAAATTCGGACTAATTTCTGTGTTGGAGAATGTTTCCTTAAAGAAATTAGCGAACACTTCAGCTTTTTTGGCGTCACTGGTGATGAATTCATCATTCTCTACTAGACTTGGAATTTTTTCACGTTTATCCAATAGACGTTGCGTAGCCTTCCATAATGAAAAGTTCCTTTGGGTCTACATTTTCCACATATTCCTGATATTTAGAATACGTCCATTCATCCAGATCCTTTTTAGTTTCATGTTTGAGGTTGTTCCATTTTTTTTTTTTGTGAACGGGGTTTCTAGTGCGCATCCACTGTTCCCCTGTTCTCTAAAATAGAAATGGTTAATTCTCAGAAAGAATTAAAACAAAATCGTGCCCTTTTATATTTTATGGGATTGGATTGCAATTTATTTTACATCATTGTAGTAAGTTTCAATTTTTGTTTTTTTATTATCCATTATGTTCATTTCTTTTTCCAATATTTTTGGTAAAAACAACAATTATCGAAGTTTTACTAAATGATAAGCTTTTTCGTTGATTAAAAGAACTCAAATCTCATTACCACCATGTTCTACAAACACTTTTTTTGTTAGTTAAACACCGAATTTAATATAAATCTTCCATCATATTCTGAAAATGTATATTCCGATAGAAGTAGACCGATCAATATGACCACAGACAGACTTAAACGTAAACGTAAAATACGAGTGAAAATTTTCGATTGAGGGAATAAATTTTTCTTAATTTCTGCGTGATGCCCTAAATAAGGCTTCTGTACATCCGGTAGTGAGGAAGGGAAAAATTGTAAACATCAATAAAATGCACTTTTCTTGATTTCCGAACAAAAAAATTATAAATACTTCTTCGGAGACTATTTATTTATTTATTTACTGAGAACTATTTCTTGAAGTAAAGGTTCTTCTGAATGCATTGTTGCGCACAGGGGCAGTGAGGCCATGGGCCATCATTACAATGGGGTAAAGATAAACTGCCTTCATTTTATGTTGATGTAGAATTGATGTCTTTTGTCTCAATATTTTTTACTTTCACTTACCTACATATGTATAAAATATATATTAGGGTAAAGTATTTCGATTGTGAAAAAAACCCAAATAACCAAATCTCGCAAAAAGTTTTTTGTTTTTGCAGCCTATCTAAAAACCCAATTGAAATGGTGAAATAACATATTGAGGGGGGAGGTGGTGCCTGCAGTAGATGTAACGGCCACTTTCTCGTTAAAGGTGGCCAACCAAAAGAATTACTTTTTATAATGGATTTTACACGGAATCAGCTGAGTGTTTTTTTTTTTTCGTAACCTCCTTTATTTATTTATTTGTGTAATCCATAGTATTAGTATAAAGTCCACAGCTGGGTTGTCCCGATCCCATTCATATGTCCATAGCTGTTATCTTTCGTTCACTGTTGTGTTCTTGGCAGGAACAAAGTTGATATTCGTTTGTCGTACCTCAAGAAACACTAAATTTTTTTTTCAATAGTATGTTTCACAATAAGGACATATAGGGGGAAATATTTTTCGCCTTTCCTAGTCCTTAGGTTATTTATTTTTTTGTTTTTCGAAAATCACAAAAATTGAGATATCCAAAACAAGTGCCAAACCAAAATTGGAAGTGCCTAAAATGTTGCAGAAACTACCTCGTTTTAGGAGTTTTTCTTTATTCTACAGACCTTCCCCCTCCCCCTAATAAATACATAAAATGTAAGTTATTAATAAGAGTTGAAAGAACAAAAATGTAGTTCGGGAGCTAGCAATTCACTTATGAGTGGCAGAAAGTTTGACTAGTGGATATGGAAGAACATATTAGTTAAAAGCTTTTTTTTGTTAATATTTATTTATTGCTATTTACAACTGTACATTATAATACATTTAGTAAATCTGATCTAAGTTAAATTGGAGTGTTACAGGCGTGTAGAGAAACTACCCATTGGTAGCACTCTAATGCCATTTTACATTAGCTGGTCTCGTGGCCATCTTCTTTTCAGGCGCCTCGGAGGATTGTCAGGAATGGAAGAGGATGCAAGATTAGAAACTAGGGGGTTTGAGTGGTTAGAGAGTTTATAATGGAAGGAGTGATATCTGGTTCGGGCTAGATCGGTTACATAGGGAACATTAAGGTCTTTATGTATGATTTTATTTGTGACAAAGTAAGGAGCATTGAGGATTTTACGAAGGATTTTGGATTGTAAGGAATGAATACGATAGGAATTCGAAGGTTTAGTGGAGCCCCAAAGCTCAACTCCATATGTCCAGATTGGTCTTATTACAGTCATGTAGATCAGTCTTTTGTAATGTGTTGGAAGTTTAGACCGTTTGTCTAGTAAGTACTGTTTGAAATCGACGTGCAGTTTCCTGTCTTTACAGTCTGGTGTGAGGATTCCAGGTTAATCGTTTGTCATAATGTAGTCCAAGGTAGCGGATTTGTTCGATTGGGGTAAGAGTAACATCATTAAATGAAACTGTAGGGTAGTCAATAGGTTTACGACGAAGGGTAAAGGTGATTTGATGTCTTAATCCTCCAATTACGACACCAATCTTCGATGGCTGTGATATGGGATTGGAGATTTTGGGATACAATTATTAGTTAAAAAAAAAATTGCATCTTGTAGTATTTTTATGATGTATTGTAGAATTTTTATAATGTAGGTAGCGGGTAGTTATCATTCATATCTCGGGGGCGGTGACAGATCATTATACTATTATGGGGAATGAATTTGATTATACTATATTGTAGGAAATTTAATAAGCTTTAATTTTGGAATAAACATTTTTATAATTTTTATTTGTTAATGAGGGTCAAATCATACTAATCTGGTTTTGTTTTGCGAGGTATTCTGAATCAGTTCTACTTTTTCATGTAAAAAATGTTTGTGCTGTTTATAAGTTAATTTTGATCTATTTTTTTTTAAATTATCAGCTAGCTCTTGAGCTATAACGTTGTGCTTGAGAAAAACCCTGAGCAGTTATGAATGTTGAGGTATTAGAGAACATTCATGAGAATGTTCAGGTGAAAATTCACTGTAGAAATCCTAAAAAAAAATAAAAGAAAAAGTATTTTTTTCTATTTAAGACTTAATTGTTGAATTTTTAAGGAAAGGGATATATAGCATTGTTAGATTCGTTCTAAATAACAAGAAATTATCATATGAATTTATTTTGGAAAATATCATTAAAAAATACTATGATATTACTCACGTGACAGATATCTGTCATATAAGTAATATCAAGAGAGAAAATAGAACTGTGCTTGTTTTCACAGTGAACCTTACCTCGCTAGCAGTTCATGTTGGTGAATGATTGATAAAAACTCACGAACAAATAAAGAAGCAACAACCTTAGACTGATAATAAATAGTAAACACGCAAGTTTATAAGTTATATGTAAGGTTAGTGTTATGAGGTCAGAATTTGTGACGGCAAGTAGCTGTCGCGCATGCACAATTAGTTTGTAGAGCTACAAACAAGCCAATCCTGATAGTACGACAGTACTTTCACGACAACTGCCACAGTTTTCACGATGAAGTGGTTTTAACACCTGTCACTATCATTATCACCGTCCCAGCGGAATCTGGCTTCACTCCCCTATAATCACTGTAACATTAGCGATCAATTACACCAATTAGCGAGACTGACCCTTAGCGCTCCTAAAATACACTTTATTAGGGTTTTAAGAGTTGTAGTTTACCCTATCATGACAAGAATTTCGGAATTAAAGAAGACAACATGATTATCAAGCATAACTCATATTCCTAATCAATGTCGTTCACTTGTAATGCAAGAGACATGACGAAAGGCTTGTAAAAAGAAAAGGAAATAAAAAAAAAAAAACGGTAAAGAAATGATTCTATAACTGGAGTCAAACAATGAGTCAGGCACGAATGAGATCACATCTGCAACTTTATTTACAGTTTATACTTCCTCTGCCTATTCCTACCTCTTTGTAATGGCGGTTTATAGCTTTGCTCTGTTTGGCTTCAGATTCTATTTCTGTAAAAGGCTTCATCCTTAGCTTTAGTTCAAATTCTTTAATTTTCTCAATTTTTTTCTTAGAAAAATTAAAGCTAAAACTTTTAAACGATTTTTTTAAAACTTAAATGATAAGTATATGTTATTTTCGTTAAAAGGCCCCAGTACCAGCATGGTCTGTCATTTACCACCAGCTTCTGCCCCCTCTTGGTTATATACATAGAAAAAAACAAACATAAAAGGTTGAATGAATAGTGCAGGTAATAATGAGACCCAATTTTACCGAAAATAGTGAGATTAAATTAATAACGTAACCTCCAGTTCGGAATCGAACCGACGCCGCTGAAGTTGCGATGTTACTAAGGTATGCCTTCACACTCTCGGCAACAAACGGCCATTTGGGTTGAATTTCAATATCTCACTGACTGGCTTATTTTTCACTGTATCTCAAAACCTACAATGCCTAAAAATTTGCAATAATTTGATATTTCTGCTTATCAGGCTGGTTCCAAAACTTCTCAACTTCAGTGCTTAATATATATATATATATATATATATAAGTTAAGTATCGCCGAAAGTCAAATGTCAAAAAAGAGAAGAAAGAAGAAGATGTAACACGTGTGAACTGCTGTAACATACTAACTTTTATTGGGTTCAGCACATCTTTATATATACACATGATCAGCTGATCTGCTCAGTCAGCTGACATCGAAGTACCAGCTGACTGTAACTTATATATATATATATAATGTATATATTTCTAATACCTACTCGGGGGTGACGGTAGCAGCTTGGTAACGCACCTGTCTGCCAACCCAAAGCTTCCACATTCGAGTCCCTGGCCCTATCCGGGATTTTTTCAAGTATAAAATTATACAATATTCACTCGCAGCCTCCCCCCGGGAATTTGTGAGGTCCGTTAGTCAATGGGTGGCATTCACAAAAAATAGGCGTGGACGAACTCACCCTATGAAAACCACGTCACGAAACGCGCGATGTATTTCCTAAGTACATCGCGCGAGGCTTTGGACCTCTACGGTCTGTCGCACCAATAATAATAATACCTACTCGTTTTTCGATTAAACTTCTGAAAGATTATAGCCAACCCTTTGAAAGACTATGAAATTCACTACAATACTAAACTAAAATCATTTAAATTAGACTATTAGTAAAGATTTGTATTTCGATTCCATTTTTTTTATTAGTAGCTGTGTAGTTTTGAATGGGTTTACATGTGGTTAAAAAAAGCAACATTGAATTCAGGCTATTATAAGGAAAGACGTAACTTTTGAAATTTTTAAAAGTATTACTGAAGTATTCGGGCAGTTTCTCATGGAGTTTCATCCCTGTTACTAGTACAATATTTATTGTGTCTTCTGGTTCGTTCTTATTTTAAGGTATGGGTGCGCTGGGGGATATTGCGGGTCCAACCATTTTTATTTCCGATAATAGAAATTTTATATCGCCTCTTACACTCTGAATGTGAGCGAGACATTAAAATGGGCCGTCTGTAGCCAAGGGAGTTAAGGCGTTTAAGTAAGCAACCTCATAACAGTAGTTGCACCGTTTCGTATCCTGCCTCAGAGGAAGGAAGGACTTTTATTTTGTGACAGAGGCACGGAATGAAAATGTGATCTTATTTCCATGGTTAGAATAGGGTGGTAAACTGTAGATAACCCCCAATTCCCCTACTTTCCATATATCGGAAATAATCAGGCAAAAATAAACGACTTCATTTGATAGTACCATATAATTCTCTATTACAAGCCAAGATTCAAGGTAATGAAAATCAAGGAATATATCTCAAAAAAAGGTTACCAAAACATTGTATATTGAAGAGCATTTCAGTTAAACTTAAGATTGCAAATAAGAGTAATCAAAATTTATTTAACAAAAACATAAAAATTGTAAAACATTACAACTATATGTGAATATCTAGTTGTAAGTTAATACGGCAATTCGTAGCAAACTCTCAATTGTATTCGTTTAATCTCTATACGTATCCAAACCTAGCACCGGCCGGGTCAGCTAGTTATCATTCAAAACTAACCTTCGCCCCCTCGGGCCTGCTTTCGTTTTCTTAGATTATTTTCATTCAGAAACGCTTGACGCTCAATATTATAAACCCAAGATGACGCACCCATATTGATTTTTTTTCTTCTGATCAACGTGGGGTTGATGCTACAGTGAAAACAGTTTGAGGGTTGCCTCTTTTTCTGCATTGGTATTAGTGATTTGAAGAGAGGGCTGAGGAATTTTGGAAAGGGAAAGTCAGTATTTTGTGTCAGTTGATGGTGACGGGGCTCACCAGGTTTCTTAATTCAAATAATTTAATTACTTGTAATCAGTCGAGTCAGGGCCTGTTTGTGTGTGTCTGCCACCTTTGTGGCATGGTGTGTATGACAATAATTGATTCGTACAGTACTGAAGGCTGTCAAAAAAATTGATATGTCTCCTCGATATAAATTCTGTCACAGTCGGTAGTTGGAATTTCGTATGTATGGAGTCCGTTTTTGCTCTTTGAAGTGAAGTGTGTCTCACTATACGCCTCAGTATACCGCTCTGAAACTGTTGGAGCCTCTTGGCCGTTGAAGGTGCTATGTTGGTCAGCATAGGTGTACCGTATAGCAATGCTGGGCCTCAGCACACTTTTGTAGATCATTAACTTGAGGCGGAGAGAAAGATTAGGGGAAGTTGGCAGGTGAGACATTAACCTGTAAGACTTAGTCCTAACCTGCTTGATTTTCTTCCTACAGGGTCCAGCTAGCATCAGGTGTCTGTCCCCAGGATGACCCCAGATATACTATGTTGCCTGTTGGTCTATTCTCGTACCCTGCTATCTTATAGACTAGGATACTTGTTCTTCCGAAAGGAGAAAATAATACAGATTAAACCTTCTTGGAATTAACAATAATATTCAGCGCTTCCAGTTTCTTGGTTATTTCCGTACAAGCTTTTCGTCGGCATAAGCCGCTACAGTAGCCTTGTCATCTCTGGCAGTTTCAGCTAAATATACTGAGGAAAGTATTGGAGATAGTACAGACCCCTGGGGGTACTCCACAGGTGAGTAGGACCTTTCCGGATACCACTTCGCCACCTCGAACCATTAATACTAAAATTTATGTATCCACTTTCATTGTATAACTTATGAGGGCAATAACTTTTTAAAGAGGGAAAAATGCGCTATTACTCTTGGATTATTATTGAATTATAGAAAATTAGTTTAAAAAGAAGAAGGATATTTTCATCAAAGTAAGAAGGATGTTTATAAAAAAGTTTTGCTTATAAAAGCTGATTAAACAATATATTACTTATACTTATACAATATATTACTCAGTCTAACTATGATTCTGGGAATTTCATTAGAAAGTTGGAACCCGTCAATCAACCAATCGTTGAATAACCATAGGTACTAGATAGTGTATATTATTTTTTTTTAATTTTTGGAAACATTTAGCAAATTTTTCACTTGGATAGTAAGCCAATGAAAGTTCCTTTCAATAGAATAGATATGTAAATTTATTTAGCAAGGAAGGAATGATCCTGTCTTCGATATAATCTCTACTTTGATATGTTATCTATGCCTCCTATAGTGGGAGGGCATTGGGGCAACGACCATCAGTATTCTATCCCGCCATTCAGAGGCTGTAAAATGAAACATACTCTTCTATCAACATTCATTCAAATCGATAAGAAATATGGGACCACTGAATCTTATAGCAATTATGGTTTTAAAAAACCATACCGGTTAAATAATTTGTACCGCAATTACAAAAACTGTTTTGATAACTGACAACCGAAGTAAAAAAAAAAAATTTGATTTAGAATGGAAAATACACGTTTCTCCTTTGGTTCCCTGGGTCCAAATTAGCAAGTACTGTGAGTGGGTGAATGGTCTAACCAGAAAACAAAAAGGTTTATGTTGTAAACTGAAATTACTTATCGAGGAAAGGAGTACGCCTAGGATGTTACAACATTTTCTTTTAAATCGACGCACCGTAAGCACCATTTAAATCCTTTATTCCTATTTTCTTGAAAAAAACTCAAAAGATTTTAATTAAAATCGGTATAACAATGTGCAATTGAATGCTTTTTGATAGCATCTAGGTTTAATCCTCATTAAAATTGTCTGACAGGGCTTATCTTTTGAATTTTCAAAAAGTTCATTTAAATTACCTTAAATTTTGTTTATTTGAAATAATTGCCCATCTCGCATTTTTAATAGTAATGAAAAACGGCTAACTATACGCTATGAAAGGGTTTGATAATTACGATAAGGAGAAAACAGAAGAAATATTGTTCAAGGTTGAAAATACTAAAAACAAGAGTAGTGATAAAGACGTATCAGATGGTATTGGAAAATCAAAAAGTAATAAGTAAATATACAGTCGTAAAAAGTAACGAAGAAAGCGAAAAAAGACCGGTCTGACCTATCATGAGTTTGACAGGCTGCGTGTACGTCTTCCGTTTCGCCAGTCTGATGTTTAATTATTAAATAGTTAGATTTTTTTATTTAACCCATATATGAGCCTTTCAGTTTACAAAATTACTAACTAGCTCCATAAAATCATACTATAACAATTTAACATTGAGTATATTAAATAAAGTAGTTAATACATTGAATATATCAAATAAGTAGTCAATACATTGAATAGTTAAAAGTGGTAATTAAAAACAAAAGTTAAAATAGTGAGCGCAATTTTAAAATCATAGGGCTAAATCTGTTAACAATAGGGTTAAATTTTGTTAGATCTATTTCTTTGGTTCTCTCAGTTTCTGCCATATCTCTATCAGATATACCCTAGGGATAACCAGAATGTAACGTCTAAAATAAGTTGTCTATAATTTTATCAAAACTTTTTTTTGTCTTTAATGAACACTTACAGTCTTCAAACTTGGTAGACTTATCGAAGTCAAAATAGTCTACATCTTTGGTCATATGATGTTTTTTCGTGTCTCCCATAAATATTAAATTATAGGCTGATTAAATTTTAGGTTTATTAAAAATCTTGGGTCTTTTTTTCAACTTTTTATCTATTACTCAAAACGGTACTTCCAAACAAAATTCTATCAACATTAATAACTTTACTTTTTATAATTTCGTCCTCGGTTAAGGCCAAAAACTATAAGTTTGCAAATTCACAAGTTAATACTTCAACCGGAAGTGGGTTAAAATTTGTGCAGCTGAATGAGCCAGAGTTTAAAAATTACTGAAACTCAAAGAATTTTTAAAATTTAAAACCAATACTAATGTCTCTCAAGATAAGAAACTAGGATTACTTAGATATAATGTTATGTCTGAATACAAAAGAAAATCGTTACTAAAATTCACAGCAGGTTTATGAAATGTTCAAATCCTAAAGATTAGAGAAACTTTTAATATTTAATGATATAGTTGAGCAAAATTACAATATTTTAATAAAGTTGCTGAGCCTGTAAAACTGGAGGAAAATTTATCTGTTTGCCGCTTCTTGGAATTCAAAAAGGAGTTAGGAAGAAATTATAGGTATCCAGAAGTGAATTTTTTCTTGGAGTGGTTATTTTTTATAGATTGCATCGATCACAGCAGTCTACCATACGCTAGAATACTTCTATACATTAGAAAACGATCGTCTTCATTGTTAAAACAAGTAGGATAAGAGATTGAGATGAAAATGGGAGAGTGCGTTTCAGTCACGGTTTTGCCATTTTTGTTTATGGGATTTTCACGGCAAAACCACTATTTTCTATATTTTGCTATTTAGCCATTTTTTCAAAAGGTTTTCAGACGTCCAATCTCTCAATTTATTGAATGACTCATGGTCCACCATTCAAAGTAAAAATGGTATCCAAATCCCAAAATCCGGTAGAATACCCACCCACCTACCTCCTATCTCTCGTTTATCTATCATGGGAACAATTCTCGAAAAACTTATTTTGAAACGCCTATACCCCATCCTTGATTCCAATCACATAATCCCAGATCACCAGTTTGGATTCCACTATCCAGCAATGTCGTTTCGTAGGCATTTTCGATGTAGAACAGGCTTTTAATCGAGCCTGGCACCCTTAAAAACTCCGTAAATTCCTACCCCCTACGTACTTTTTCATCATCCATCCCTTTCTCACTGACTGATTATTCAAAGTAAACCATAATGCTTCCTATTCATTCCACTTTTCTCAGTCCGCCGGTGTTCCTCAAGGTAGTATCCTCGGTCCCAACATCTATACAGCTGACATCACAACACGATTGCCGACGACACGTTCTTGCTCGCAGTTAGTAACAACCCGTTAACTGCACTCCAAACTCTCTAATCCCACATCACAACCCTAAAAAATGGTGCCAAAATTGGAGGATAAAAATAAATCCTATCAAATCACCTTTACTCTTCGTCGGTAGGTTTACGACTGCCCTACAGTATACTTTAATAGTGTTCTTCTAGCCCGTGTATAATAGATAATCTACCTTGGACTCCATCTGGACAAACAACTAACTTGGAATCCTCAAACAAGACTGAAAAGACAGAAAACTGCACGTCAATTCCGTCTATTACAGCACTTACTAGCTGGATATAAGGCCTATCTGGACATACGGAGTTGAGCTTTGGGGATCCACTAAGTCTTTGATTTCTTCTGGTATCCAATCCTTACAATCCAAAATCCTTCATAAAGTCCTCAATGCTCCTTACTTTGTCAGAAATAAAATCACCGAAAAGACCTTAATATTCCATATGTAACCGATCTAGCCCGAACCAGATATCAATCCTTACATAATAAACTACTTAACCATCCAAACCCACTAGTTTCTAACCTTACTTCCTCCTCCATTCCTGACCGAATCCTCAGAGACGCCTAAAAAGACGATGGCCTCGAAATCTTCTAATGCAGAAATATTATCAGTGAGAGTGTTACCACTATGTAGTTTTTCTACACGACTGTATCATAATATTATGATCTTACATCAAATTCACTGGATGCATTTTTATGTAAATAGAGTTGTAAATATCATTAAATAAATGAAAATAAAATGAATTTAGTGAACCTCGGTGATAGTGATACCCACAAAACCTCCGATAACTCAATACTTGTACAAAGCGGGGGTAGTTACCATTTCTATAATAACTTTTGAGAATTCGTAATTTATGAGGCCTTTATCGTGATAAAAATATTTTTTTTTTAATGAACGAACTGAATTTTATACTATTTATATGCCAATTTTTTTAAAGAAAAAGAATAATCAAAATATATGATTCAGACAAAGAGAGTAAAAACGTTCCTTCGAGGAAAAAATAAGAAATATTTTACATTTAAGTGAGTATCGACGTGACAAGTACAATCACAAATCAGGTGAGATTAATGGTATTTTCAAATTACTATTGAATAAAATAAATAAAAGGATTCTATAAATAAGGAAACTATTTTCGTTATTAATACAATAATTTTTTATATATATAAAATGAATCAAAAACCAAATAAAAATAAATAACAGAGAACTGAATATAAGGAATAAACGTAGAGGATTGCGAGATTGACAGCCATGTTGTCCACTGGTAACATGATCTCACAGAAAAGCAGTGCTGTGCGGTAATTCTTGGAAACCTATAAATCGTTTTTATCCTTTGACATCAAAATGGAATTCTAGGTTTATCGCTTTTTTCTAGTTGACTTTAAAATTGAATCATATTGAACTTGAGGACACGGGTGATGCCTAACGCCTAAACAATACGGCCTACGAGTAAATATAGGCTATTTTACGGTTACGATTACAAACTTCAGTGTTGAATTACGCTCAAAAGAATCATACCGACACTGATGAGAGCCTTGAAAAGAGGTGTGAGGTAGAGGTGCTGTCTGATAGCACTAAATTCATTGCGGATGGATTCTTACAATTGGAGAAGTACAGTGGTGCCTTATTTTGGACAACAGAGCAGCAGGTTGATCTACTGCACATTACCCTCCGATGACGACTAGTTGACTTCTCTGAGCACACAGAAGTTATTGATGATGAATAAATAAATTGTTACTTGGCTTGAGACATTGGAGGACCAATGAATAGTCTAGGTAGTAATTCCGACAATGCGATATCTAAGAACAAACACGAAAGAAAAGGATATGTCCTCTGTCAAAATCTGAGAGTAAAAGACTCTCTTTCTTTGATCTCTTTTTTTATTTTCACAAGTAGTCAGAGGAAAAACTTAAAAAATGATTTGAAGTGAGACTGGCCCGGTATGCTTATTTGATAGTCTTCTAATAAAGAAAACTCAAAATTGGGTGTGTTTCTAATTATTCAGACCTTTATCACACAATTATTCCGTGTTATTATGCGAATTTTGAACAAACCAAGCAACCTTTAGTGATAAATAGTCGTTTCCTGCTTCATATGCTGGGTCAAAAGCCAAGAAACAATTACCCCTTCGGTGCCACTCCAGGATTATTATGCCAGTGTTTAGGATTATTATTTTATTATTTATTAATATTTTCATTACATATTCAATGGAAATGATATTTAAATACCAGGGCATTCAAAAAGTCCTGTCGTTTTTCGTTTGTTCGTTGTTCGTTGTTTATTTTGATTCTAGAGTGTTTGTTAATTAATTCCGTTCAATACAACTTTTATCCATGTAAACACAAATGTTTATACTTTATGAATAGGAGGCTAAGGAGGATTAATTTAATGCAGTCACCATCCAACTGTCTAGTTAAAATGATTCCAGTTGAAACTCAAATTCGGTCGATTTTGCTCTATGAGTTTAAACTTGGCTCAAAAGCTGCCGAAACTGCTAGAAAAATATGCTCCGTGTTTGGGGAAGATGTGCTGTCGGAGCGGAAGGCACAATTTTGGTTTTCAAAATTTCGTGGAGGCGACGAGACACTAGAAGACGAGGCACGCTCAGGTCGACCAACTGTAGTTGATAAGGAGGACGTTCGAAGAGTAGTAGAGTTGGATCCGCGTCAAAGTTGTTCAGAGATAGCCTCTCAACTTAATATCTCAGCCACCACTGCCTGGAATTACCTTAAAGAACTGGGAAAAGTGAAAAAACTGGATAAATGGATTCCTCATAAGCTTTCAGATGCCAATATGCTTGTTCGCTTGACAACTGCATCTTCGTTAACTTCCCGCTTGAAAGTCGAACCCTTTTTGAATCGAATCATCACCTGTGATGAGAAATGGGTGTTGTACAACAACTTCAGACGATCATATCAGTGGTTGTCGGCAGATGAGAAACCTAAACAATTTCCAAAACCAGATCTCCATCCAAAGAAAGTTTTGCTCATTGTTTTCTGGACAGCCAAAGGTATAGTGCATTTTGAGATTCTGAATCAAGGGCAAACCATCACTGCAGAAGTATACTGCAATATACTGGACCATTGCCAATCCAAGCTTAAGACTTTTGATCCCTGCTTAGTCAACAGAAGAAGACCTTTGCTTCTTCAAGACAACGCTCGACCACACACCGCCAAATTGACCAGGGAAAAATTGACAGAAATAGGCTGGGAAGTTTTGCCTCACCCACCATATTCCCCTGACCTGTCACCCACTGATTATCACCTATTCAGAGATCTCGACAACAATCTGAGACAAAAATGTTTTCAAGACCGTGACAACCTAATTCACGAACTGACCACTTATTTTTGCAGTAAAAATCAACAGTTTTTTAAGGAAGGAATTTGGGCTTTACCATCTCGTTGGGAGAAGGTTACCGACTGTAACGGTGGATATTTTGATGAATAAAGGTGATTATTTGAAAATATTTATTTATTTATAATTTCCCCCAAAAAAACGACAGGACTTTTTGAATGACCTGGTAAAACAAATGATGGTTTAAGAAAGAAAATAATTAATTTAATTTGGAACACCGTTTACTTTTAAAAGTTAGGCAGGTTTTGTATATTGATGTAGTTTATAGTTGAAAATGTTAAATCAAAGAGCATCATTCGGCTAGTCATTTATTGCTCAAGCTGACCCGAAATTAAGAGAAAACTTCAAATTCCTTCACCTGTAAGTAAAATTAAGCATTAAAACGTTTTCTAGGCTTGTGGGAATTAAATAACAGTGAATTCCAATTTCGCTGGACTTAAATTCGGTTTTCGGGTGGTTTAGAAAAACAAAATATTGAAAATTAGCTGCAAATGTATATAGATAAATTGAAATAAAATATTTAATCGAAGTGAGAGCTGTAACTCGAGCAGGGCAGCCACCTTCCTTTTGACCAGCTCATCGAAATATTCGCACCATCAGCAGAGAACCTTCAACAGTCAACTTCGTTTGCGGTCTCACTCCAAATAATTTACTCTTTCTGGTAAGTTTATTAACTATTTTTTAAAACTGAAAATTAATACATGATCCAATTTATATTTATACCTACACTTAAACATAAAGGACCATTAGTGTACTAACATGACTTTTTTTTATTTCAATCAGTCACTTTTACTTTCAATTACTTGTGTATGGAATCTATAATAAGGGCGATTGTCAAAAATTTTTAACTAGAGATTTAGGCGGAAATACATGTTTTAAGGTCCCCTAAGTCCAAAAAACCTATTCTCGCGAAGTGGTGAGTGTGAGTGTGTGTGTGCGTGTGTAAACAACCTAATTAAAAAAAGAAAAGTCGTACGAAACTGAAACAACATATTAAGTCGGGTATATGTCTGGGATGTGACAGCAACTTTTTCGATAAAATCGACTGACCGGAACACCGCTTTATAGAATCAATTGTTTATTAATTTTGTTTTCGATTTTCTCGAAAATGACTTAAAAGTTTTGATTAAACTCGTTATTAAACTACACTGTAAATGTCAATGTAGAATAAAATGATATTTAATACCAGCAAGGTCTTGTTCTCATTGAGCATCACAGGGCTTAAATGATAATTTAAGATAGATTGATGAATGATATCTGATTCATCTGAATGAAATTGATAGAAATATATTATGAAGAAAAAGTGCCACAATAGAAAATCTATGCAGAGTAATGAGAAAAACAAGGGGAGGCTATGTAAAAATGAAATGATCAGGGGGCGATAAAGTATCACCATTGAAGAAATCTCTGGTAAGCAGACAGCTCAAATGCTGGTAGGGGAAGGAGGTAACTTTAATGTACGGAGGATAAAAGAGAACCGAGTGAAGATAATAGAACCTAGACCTGGAGTAAAAGGGACTCCTGATTTCCCAAATCGATTTTTTTTTTTTTAATTTCTTAAAATATTTGAGAAAATTCAATAATTAATTGAAATAGAAATAATTATGAAATTTAAAATAAAATAAAAAGGAACAACACCTTAGTGATTTTATCATAAA
>NW_027116696.1:593879-618889 GCF_000696795.3 Halyomorpha halys | reverse complement strand
TATTATTATATAATATAATACTCAATTATAAAAAATATTCTTTTATAACTTATTACACCGGAATCTATAAGTTTTGTATTATATTTAACAGATTAAAAACGATATTTTGGCTGTTATTCCACACCATTATAACGATTAATATAAAAGTCACAGGTCATACATTATAATGCCAAACATAAATATTGTATTATAAGCTATATTTATAGTAAATATAGTTAATAATATATTTACTGCGTGATTTTAGCGCATTTATTGTAAAATTAATAAATTTGTACAATTTGAAAATGCAGAAATTGTTGTACATGTACTCTGTTCCTCCAATGAAACGAAGAAACCTGCTACGAGATTTCGACAGGGGCCTCAGTATTTCAAGATTAGTCTACAGCTTTATTAGTTTCAGCAGTTCTACGACACGGACTGGAAATTGACTGCGTTGAGGCACCTCTATGTATAAAATTAAACAATCTACAAAGAAAAATGAAAATATCCCCTTGAGATCGATACTTGCCATATAAAATAACTGTTTATTATTTTCTCTTACTTTATACAGAATATATAGTAAGTGAATGTATCGCGATTGTGAAAAAATTCGCATTCGTTATTTAGACGGAAATACATGTTTTGAGGTCCCCTGGGTCCAAGAAACATGCTCTGTGTTTCTGTTTGTGGACAGCCTAGCTTAAAAATAAAAAATCACGTAACTAGTTGGAGCCGAGCAATCTACATAATACTTTGGGCCGTACGTAGGGTACTAACTAAAAGTTGGAGCCGAGCAATCTACATAATACTTTGGACCGTACGTAGGGTACTAACTAAAAGTTGGAGCCGAGCAATCTACATAATACTTTCGGCACCACATTTTTAAATTAAGGAAGAGAAAAAGTATAACGATTTATATCTAAGAAATGATAGCTTTAAACATTTGCGTATCAATAATAATAAGATAAAAAACATTTGTTTTGAAAAAGTGATAACAAAACAACAATTAATTCAGATATAGATATATTTTTTTTTTTATAATTTATTTATTGATATTTACAACCGTATACATATATACACATCAAGTAAATTTGCTGTAAGTGGTATTATGACATGATAAAACCATGTGGAGAATCTACCCATTGATAGAACACCAAAAACATTTCTAAAGGAGAAGATCTCGAGGCCATCTTCTTTTCAGACGCCTAGGAGGATTATTAGGTAGTGAAGATGAAGCCAGGTTAGAACCGAGTTGGTTTGGGTGGTTGAGAAGTTTATTATGGAAGGAATGGTATCTGGTTCTGGCCAAATCGGCAACAGGGGACATTGAGGTCCTGATGGATGATTTGATTTGTGACAAAGTAAGGAGCATTAAGGATTTTACGAAGGATTTTGGACTGTAAGGATTGGATTCGAGAGGAATTAGATGGTTTAGTGGAGTCCCATAGCTCAACTACGTATGTCCAAATAGGCCTTATAATAGTCATGTAGATCAGTCTTTTGTAATGCATTGGAAGTTTGGACCGTTTGTCTAGTAAATGTTGTAATAGGCTGAATCGACGAGCAGTTTCCTGTCTTTTCAGTCTTGTATGAGGATTCCATGTCAGTCGTTTGTCCAGATTTAGTCCTAAGTAACGGATCTGTTCAACAGGAATAAGTGGGGTATTATTAAAAGATACTGTAGGGCAAGACGATGATTTACGACGAAGGGTAAATGTGATTTGGTGGGATTTATTGGAATTTATTTTAATCCTCTAGTATTGGCACCATTCTTCGAGGGTGGTGATGTGGGATTGGAGGGTTTGGGATTCAATAGAAGGATCATTATTCACTGACAATAGGCATGTGTCATCGTCATACGTGGTGAGAATAGTGTTATGATGGGTTGGATGTCAGCTGTAAAAACTGTATAAAGGATAGGATCAAGGATACTACCCTGAGATACACCAGCAGATTGAGGAAACAGGGAGGAATAAGCGCCGTTGTGATTTACTTGAAATAACCTGTCTGAGAGATAAGAACGGATAATGAGATAATATGTAGGGGGTAGGAATTTACGGATCTTGTATAGATCAAAAATCTCGATCAAAAGCCTGTTCTACATCAAGAAAGACTCCCGAGCAGTACATTCCGCGCTCCAATGAAGACGAGACTACATCCACCACACGATGGCATTGCTGGAGTGGGATGTTCGGAATCCAAACTGGTGATCTGGGATTATGTGGTTGGAATATAGGATGGGGTACAGGGGTTTTCAGATATTTAAAAAAAAAAAGAATAAATCATCAATCACAGGACTAATCTAATTTTAGTACGTAATTAATTACCATCTATCTCTTGCTCTCTCTTCCACTCCTCAAAGTAATCTTATGCATTCCGAAAGAAATAGCTTACAATGATTGCTAGTCTTGCTGTAATTTTTATTACAATATTTCCAATCAAGAAGGGGGGGACATAAATCCACATCAATACTAAAAATGTGTTTTGTTATTCGACCGAAATATAACAAGTAAGCTTGTAATTATTAAAATGAAGGATGTTTATGATAATATCTTTAAAACGGTTGGTGTTGGCGAATATGTCTTGGCAACCATTTCCAACCATCGTCCACTTAGTTTTAAAAACTATTCAAAACATTCATGGACTAAAATATCCAGAAGTCTGATTTAACTTCTGAGTCACATTCCTGAGTGAATTTAGCGCTTTCATTGGAAATATCCAAACCATAATAATATGGTATGGATATTTTGGATATAATTGGACATCAACCTAGTCCCATTAATCTAGTGAATGCTGGATGTAACTTTCAATTCAAGAAATTAATTTGTCCAATGTTATCTCTAAATTTGCTCACAATAAATAAGGAAAAAATAGTGTTTTATTTATTTATTTTTTATCATAACTAACATGGGCAAGTGAGGTTGCAGGATTTACTAACGAACGTATCCTTTAAGAGTTAATAAACACAGATCTGACGAGTAAATGTCCGAGGAGTAGACCGAACGTAGGAGTGAGAACTGCGTTAAAACTGATCTGCATTTGGTTTGGGTGGGCATCATTGTTTTATGTATGTAGACAACGGATTGGTAGTATCGGCATCGAACCTTGGGGTTCGCTAAGCCTTTATTAAACCTTAGGTCTCTATGTAACAAACATTAAACCTTAGGTCTCTATGTAACAAACATTAAACCTTAGGTCTCTATGTAACAAACATTAAACCGTCTCTATGTAACAAACATTAAACCTTAGGTCTCTATGTAACAAACATTAAACCTTAGGTCTCTATGTAACAAACATTAAACCTTAGGTCTCTATATAACAAACATTAAACCTTAGGTCTCTATGTAACAAACATTCACAACTGGCCCCGCGGTAGGATAGCTGCCTTTTGAAGAGAAGAGCTACATACTGAAGAGATTGATATATTCGCGAAGACACCCTAAGCTTCGTTGGAGCTATTAGGTGGCAGCTGAGCTCAAAGATGATACCAGGACCCGACAATTTAAAAACGTTAATATCCCCCCTCTATTATATTTAATGGTTCACTTATCCGTGAAACAAGGATACCTGTCCTTCGATGGCCAGATAACAAGTTACCGGAAGTGCGTATGTCACTGCTGGCTTAAAGCTTCCCCTCGAGAGTGCGTGGGCAGCTTCCGTTTGATAGTGCCCTTTCGATAAACTGTTCCGGCTGCAGAACATGGAGTGTGGCCTATGAGATCGATGGAAATGTTTCATAAAGAGTTTTATATATCTAAAATGTTATATATATATTATTTAAATATTTTAAAAGCTGTGACCTATTTCCAAAAGTACATATAACCTAGGTAGCACGCCAATATAACCAATCGCCAACACGAATTGTTAAATTTGGTTAGCAGTGCATGATGGCGCTAAAAGAGAGGAGGTTAAATATAACGCTACTTAAGCATTGCTGCTTCGGAGCTACCTAGCCTACATATATTAGAGCATTCTAGTCACCCAGATAAAGAATTGTACTGCTGTCTGCACTCGGAGGGGTCCAACAGTGGAACACGTGTTCTACTCTGGCCCAGTATTTGCCAAGAGATAAACAGCTGTCAGAGAGATAAATATAATGACACACATGAGAGGAAATTGAATAACTTCGTCTTATGTAAAAAGAAAAAGAAAAACAAGAACAGTTAGTCAATAGATATTACACTTCTGTACATATCTATACCGGTGAAAGTAAAGTGATCAATTATTAACTCTTCTCCA
Source organism: Halyomorpha halys (assembly GCF_000696795.3). Taxonomy (NCBI): domain Eukaryota; kingdom Metazoa; phylum Arthropoda; class Insecta; order Hemiptera; family Pentatomidae; genus Halyomorpha; species Halyomorpha halys. Next base: position 614,671 of record NW_027116696.1, on the reverse strand, counting down.
CCTCCAGGGCTTTTTTTCCTCTTCACATCAAGGGGTTTCATTGATGAGATTATCTCCGAAGACTTGTAACGACATTTATCAATGGAATATTGCATTCCTTTATTCTTCCACAAACGTTGCCTGCAAACAAAACCGATTTCTTGGCCGGATTTATTAAAAAAAATCATTTATATCAAATTCTAAATTTAAGTTAAATGGACCTAAGTAATTGCAAAAAAGCATTAATCAACATCATCTCATCTTAGAACCCATCATGTTGAGAGCTAACTTCCTACAGCAACAATCTCCACGTGTCGCGGTCTTGTTAAGGTTATCTTCTTGTTGAAGGCACAGAACAAACATAGAGAACAGTAAGCAGTAAGTAACGCAAACAATTAAATGCTTAAATTTACTACTCAGATTGATCAAATAGACTGATCTATCTCATGATCTATCACTGATAAATTATAGTTATTTCCTGACCGCCAAATAATTTTGAGAAAAAAATATTATTTTTTAGCCAATAGAGAACTCTAAATCAAATTAATTTTTAAAACAAACTCTTACAATTTAGGTTGGCAAGAATTGCATGGTTGCGCTTGACAAGCTTTTTCTCTAAAAAATTATAGGCCTATGATAAAATTCATTCTACTTATTTTGTTCCAAATTCTTCTTTGGTATGTTATGATGAATATTTTTTTTCCTTTCATTTAACTATATATGGAATATATAGCAAGAAGAAGTATTGCTATTGTTAAAATTTTCGAATTAGAGTTTACGATAGAAAGTTTTAAGAGTTCACCAAAGTTCAAATAAACAAGTCTCGTAAAATGGTGTGTTTGTGAAGAGTCTAGCTCAAAAAAGAAAAGTAATGTTAAAAAATAGAAAATTTTCGTTTTATTGTGTCCGTGGTTGGTATGACAACAGTTGACTATTGTCTTATTAACCATGGAAACAAGAAAAAATTAACAACATTAATAGTAATTTTTTTTATCTAATTTATAAATAGAAATATAGCAATGTAAAGTTACCAACGTAAAAAATACAGAATATGTTGAATTTGAAATAAGCAATGATTTTAACTCAAAGTAGGATGGGTAAGTGAAAGTTGTGATTACCTGCATCTTTCTAGATGTTTAGATAAAATATTGTTCTATTTAATTATGTTATTCTGTTATTTAGCCAATACAAGAAAATACAGCATTATATAGAAAATATAACTGTGTATTTCAGCTTTTCTTGTTATATCAATTTATAACTTCTTTGATAAAACTAATATTACATACCGACCTTTAATTTATAATACCTCAGAAGTCCGAAAACATCTATAGTGATTTAATACTTTAAACATAATTACATCATTTTAAAGATATTGTGTCGCAACCATGGTTTTATAGGAAACCTATGTATAGTTTTTCAAACATCGAGAATTGTTAGATTAAATTAAATTAAACTAAATTATATTAAATCTCATTTGATTGTATATTGTTATAATATATTTATAGTAGTTAGAATCATCTTCGAAAAAATCGGATAAAAATGAAAAATCGATTAAATATAGCAGCACTTTCGTTTTATCGTTTTTAGTTTCTGTTAGGTCCCAAGATAATACCTGCCCTAAATATGACGTTTCAGTTTCGTGCTACTTTTATTTTTCCTGCCGGGCTGTCACAGACCACATTGGACATGGTTATTAGGACAAAGGAGGCACTATAAAACGTGTATATTCGATGAAAAATCGGTTCGAACTCGTTGACTATTCCAATACTTCATTTTTATGTACAGTTAATGTATAGAAAATTGAAAGTAACAAAGAAAATACTGCACACCGTACTTATTATAACTAATATATCTTAATAAATTAATTCCAATCCTTTGTTATAACCAATTAAAGATACATTGCTTATGATCATATGCTTAGCGAATGGAAGGTCTAAAAGTAATCCCATGGTTTCCTGTTTCGTGAAAACGAACTGGAGTTACTCCTTGGTTAAAATGACATAAACGTAAATGTTGTGACGGATTCATTACACTGGAGATTCACTTAAAAGAAAGTACACTAGAAGCTAAAATTCCGATGTGACGTCACCTTGAGGGCTGTCTACCCATCAAATTGAGCTAATTGGAGAGTAGTAATTCAAGTTAAGAGTACAATCAGTCACCATACCAATCCCTCTATTCTCATTGGATTATTCCACATCTCTACAGACCCCTGATAATATCATATGTAGATTAGGTGATTGAAAAAGAGTATGGATTACGATAGGAACCTGCTCAGCATGCTTTAAAAATAAATACGGATTCCAAATTAAATCTTTTCTTACAAAAAGCCCAATTTAGGTGATTTTGGTTTTGATGTTAAGTTTTTACCAGCATGTGATTATTTTAGATAATTTATTTACAGACTATTTTGCCATATACATGATATATCAAATACGTTTACTTTTAGCGTTATGCGCAAGCAACTTACACTTTTATTCATTACAATCAATCATCTGAAGCGATTTAGGTTTTTTTTTTTTTTTGTATATATATTATTAAAAATACTTGTTTGAGTTGTGCACAAATAGTGTTTAATCTTGTTCGTAAGTATTTTACTACCGGATAAATCGAAAATTAAAATACCTTAATAAAGAACTTTCGGAAATCGTAGTTGAGTAACAAGCAAACATTTATATATATATTGTTTATTTGCAGTAGCGTTTTATTACGCAGTGATGAGCTATGACCAGCCATTACAAACGTCCATAATGCCCAAAACGCAGAGAGCTGAACAAATAAATAAAGTTGACACTCCTATTGTTGTGTTGTCAGTGCATAAACCTTATAATTAATGTATTTTCTTATTCATTTCACTACCTAGTTCTTACTTTATTCCACTAAGAATGAGCTCATTCGATAAGCGAATACCTCTATTTTTAAGCTTGCCTAGTCATACTGTTGAATTATTTTCTACTCATTTGAATCTACAACAAATACTTGTTTTTGTTTGAAATACTTTTTCTAAAATTGAAATAAAAATACTTTTTTATCCTAATCGCTCACCTTTTTTTATTTTTCTCAGGGCATGATCGAAGGTTTTGATAATAGCGTCAGTTGTATCATTGATATAAGAAAACTGTTTAAAATGTAAATTGATGCAATAAGAATATAAATATTTTTATAATTGATAAGGGTAATTAGACTGCAATGGGAATACCATTTTTTAATAACTTGGACAAAGCAGTTGGGTCTCTTTCATAATGGGCTGAGGGCTAAAACTTAATTAACTTGAGGGATAAGATTCGAAAATATTTATGTTTTCATTTAAGTTTTAAATTAATAAACTAATACTGTTTCTTTCGTAAATCGTAAAAGTTAAAAGTAAATCTGCTGCATTTGACATGCTATTCATTAGCAAAGTATTTGAATAGAAACAACCCCTACCCAACTTCATTGAAATAGCGTAACTTAAATCCAGAATGAAAGGAGTTCGACTCAAAATAATTTTTTCAGAAGGACAAACATTAGGTACATGCCCAGAGGGTTTTCTCTCTAACACATGTCGCTTGTAGGACATCTATTGTGTCTATTGGTCGGACACTTGAGGACTAGCTGCGCTTTGGCAAGGAAGGGCCTTCATTCATTCAGGCCGTCAATTCAGACGTTGGAAATTTTGAGTTATGCTTCTTTCATTCTGGATGTGAAGTATTATTTAGACAAAGAATCGAAAATAAAATAGTTGTGTGTGGAAATTTTTGTCAAGTGTGGCTGATCATTAATTGTACAAACATAAGAAACACACAGAGCACGTGTTATTTTTGGGGTAAAAAATATGATCAAACCATCCAGAATCCATTGATAATAATTACATCAATCAATCGTCATTGAAAATAAATTAATTTATGATCAATGTTGATTACCATTATCATATTTATTATGGGAAAAATTGCATTTTTTACCTTCGTTTGTTTTATTTTTACACCAGAAGCATTTTCGTAAAATAAAATACCATAAACATAAATCTGCGGCACCGAAAAAAAAAATGTGATATGGAAAAATTAAAATTAAAACTTAAGGTTCTATTTGGGCTTCTCAAAAAAAATGAAAATCGCATTATTTACTCAAAATGTGGCGAAAAAGATATGTATTATAGACTATACATTTTATAAAATAATTAGCAACTTTTATAATAATTAAATGAGCCTAAATATTGATGATTTCGGCATAACTAACTTAAAGTAAGTAAACTTTAAGACACTTAAAGAGTGACATGAACTATTACTCCGTGACATGGCCAGCTGTGGCGGAGTGATGTCAGCTACAGATCAGCCGCTTCTAATTGCACAGCATCTATACAGCTATAGGCTATTTGCATCCATGATCTCATTCCTGGACCCGGCTTCTCCTAGCTCAGGCTTTAATGGCATAAACAGAATAATGTTCTAGAGCTCCGAATATAATCAAGATGATATGATAACCACCAGGCTTCAGTAATCCAAAGACCAGATATGGCTTCCAGTTCATACATATAAATAAGAAAATCAGTTGTTCTTATGGTTGTATTATTAAATCGAAATAGAAACATACCAATTCCGAACAGTTTACAGAAATAAATATAGGCGACATTTTATTTTTGAAAACGACGAAATAAATTTCGTGGCACCCTTGTCTACCTAAAAATATTAAAATTTCGCTCCTATCATTCTTACATCAGTTGGGTAAGGAGAAAAATGCAAAGTAAGTGCTAGAATGCACTTGATATCTACTATTTTAATTTTCAATGTTTTCCATTTTTTTTTTTTTCACATTCACCTTCGGTAGTGAATGCCAGCACGCCATACGCTTAGGGCACCCCAGGGTACCGCGGCACCCACTTTGCAAATAGCTGCTCTGTCATACTAGCTTTCTGTGATATACTGGAAATAAAAGAGCAGTGACAAAAAAGGGACTCCTTTTTTTGATTGGCTTGATTTTCCTAAAGTTTAATGCAAAGTGGGATAATATGCCTATCATGCGAAAACATTAAAAATCCTTTATAAATAATTTTTGTAAAATTACTCTGGAATATGATTTTATTTATATCAATGAGACACTATTAGACTCTTTGTATTCTGAATTTGACTAATGGAAGGAAGATACGTAAAATATCAATTATGAGGTCAGTTCTGTTCTTTTAGTCCGATAAACTCATCTTATGATTTCTTTGTAGAAGCAAAATGTTAAGAAGTAAAATTGAGCGTGAGATGGACAAACTATGCCAATTTTAAAACAAAGTGAGAACTACATAGAAACATTTCTGTTTCGAAACGCCGACTACGTTTTTTCCCCCTTCAATATGTATGGTTCGGAAATGGTAGAACCACAGCACGGAACCTGATTTGCACTTAGGACCATTTGGAAAGGTTCCAATGTTGGGCGCCATATTGGTTCAGCTACCGTTTAGTTTAAATTAGCTAGCGCACTAGCCCTCTTGGCTACTCCGCTGTCTAAGCAAAATAAAGTTGGTTAATTTTCACAGGATCCTAAAATTAACAAATAATTATTAATCAACTACTACTTGGAATCTAAACCACTAGACTAAAACAGAGAAGAAAAATCACATAAAAAATTCATAACAATGGTGGAGACTTAAACGCATGTATAGAAAAGAAGAGGTATCCCTAATAGTAATTGGGGTATTAGTGATATATTAGATATTTATATTTAAAAAAAAAATCATATTAGTGTTTTGAAGGCAATATTTACTTACAATGATACTTTTTGAAGATTGGTGACTATTAATCCTATGTTTCTAATAACTTCATGGTTTTCAGAATAAAAATTGGGTCTTTGAATTTAATAGCTTTACTGAATTAGTTGATCTACTAACTGCATGGTTCAAGCATGTTTAACGACAATATTATCACCTATTTGAAACATTAAAAAAGGATTGTAGAATTTCAAAACTGCTTTACTCAAAAATTGAAATCATATGGCTTGTAATTAAATTGAAGACCTTGGAGCAAGAACCAAGGTCTTCAATTTAGTTACAATATGGGAAAGAGAAATTACGTTACCAATTTAGCTTTTTGTAATTATTATAAATTAGCTTTTAAGTTTTCCACTTTGGGCCTATTCAGCCCCAGAGTAGAAATGTCAAGACTCATTTCTCCAGGCAGCCGTGAAATAATTTTTTCTGACACAGCTGGGATTCGAACCCTCTAACCTCAGCGCTCTGGGACCCTCACTCCAGCCCGCTACCAAGTGATCTTTTTTTTACTTATCTTTCGATTGGTGGCCACTCAATCGTATACAAACGAATTGATTGTTGCGTAGATTCACAGACAACGTTCAATCGAAAACAACCGACTCAACATAATTTCATTCTCTTCCGGTTCTTTTTTCCATGAAACACAATAAATTCGCTATAAAGGCATTATCACTGAACTATCCACATCAAGAAAATATCTCATCAAGTAGAGAAATAGAAATAGAAGCATTACCACAAAAATTCAGAGCCAGAAGTATTATATTATTTCATTTTGTATAAGATAAGTATAAGATTTTCTAATTTTGTCTTCTTAATAAAAACAAGCGATTAATCCTATCTGAGGACATTAGAAGTGAAGAGGTATAACTTACAGAAACTAAGTTTTGTGTAAACAGTGGTTCAACTTGAACATGTGCAATTGAATAGTTGTTTCCACTGGCTAACGTTTTGTTTTGTAACTATTTTAGTATTTCTAAATCTTTTCACACAGTTAAAACAAACGTTTACGGTATTTAAAAATGTTTGAAACTATTTCTAGAAAGATTAATTGCAATTATATCATTTTACAGATAATTAATATGTTAACAATAGTAAAAAGAAAATAGAACACAATGGAAAAGAAATAAAATTATCTATAATTGTAATTTTAGTTTTATGTTCAGTCTGAAACTGTACCATAGAATGGCGCGTCTATTCCATTTGCTCCAACCGGCAAATTGTATGAATTCAGTTTTATTTTGTACTGTAATATGGAAGATTTAAGAGAACATTTTGGAGGCGCTTAATTGAGTAGCCCAAGAAGGTTTGGATATTTTGCAGTATTCATAAGAGACCTGTTTTCCATACGAGCTGTAGGAATATCTAGCAGAGCAGCTGATATATTTTCGAATCGAGAGGACTAGCTACTAATATCTGTAAAGGCTTCATTGTCTCCAAACGTTGGGATGAAGCAAAGGATAAAAGGTCTGCCCTTTGAATGTCCATTGCATTGCATACTCCATATTTTTCTTACAGTGCTCTAGAATGCGAAGGCCAAGAATGCCATAGTCTTTAACAGAGTAATTTTATGTTTGCACTGCAGTGAACTCAACACTGAAGGTGTTGAGAGACATTGGAATTTTTTTTTTTTTAGCTCCTTGTATCTTGTAAAAACCTGAACTACTTACTTCATTTAATTGTTGTTATTTCTAATCAGTACAATACACAATAAATATGATTATTTTTACCAAAATGTCCTAGTATTGGAGTATATTTTAGTCAGTTGAATAGAAATAAGAAATCGGCAAAAGTTTCCTCCACCCCAGGCGGCATCCAAGCTACGCCACTGCACATTCATTATATAAGTGATCAATTATTAAAAAAAAGTTGATGTGTGTTTGGATATCTTGGACTGATGAGCTGCCTCTGGTTGATGTGATTTTATTAACTGTTGATGTGAGATGTGCTTCATTTTTTCTTTTGTGAATATATTTTTTTAAGAAAATACAAGTCAGATTCGTTTCTAACCCTATCACAATGCCTTAAATATGATTTTTCTAAAAGTTTAAAAAATACTTAACCCGGTCGATACAAAGAAACTATATTTGGTTTATACTACTGAAACAATTCACACCGAGTAACTATGCGAATAGTGCAAGGTAAAATATTTTTTGAAAATTCGTATATAATAGTTTTTGAGAAAGCAAAAACTAATTCGACTTGTATTTTCTGATAAAAAAAAGTTCTTACCTACTATATATAAAGCGAGTTTGGTTTTTGTGATTTTGTATACCTTTCCACTCATTTAATACAATTGAAAATATTCCTTTGTTATTATACATCGAGAAACATACCGATTTATATACCATCACCCCTCTACCGAATAATTATAGTACTCGATAATTTAGCACGACTGGCCTTCCAAAGTGGGATAACATTCTTTTTTTTGTTTTGAGAAGTAAAGTTGATATTAGTGTTTCGCACCTCAAAAATCCATAAATACATACATTTTCTTCGTAATCAAAAAATTTTAATCGGTTAATAATAACCATAAAATACACGCAGAGCAAAGGCGATAAATGATAATATTAACAAATTATAAAACTATACAATAATTTTTTTTTTATTCCTAGGGGCAAGAATCCTCGGACACATGTCAAGTGTTTTTCGACCTAGTATCACAAAAAAAAGTTTCATTGAAACCGGTGGTCCTACGGGTGTAGTCTCCCCTTGTTAGAGCATGGACCAGTACCCTACCAAAGCAAAGTCAGTGCTTCCCTAAGGAGCCGAAAGAGTTTGGTCGTACACCACCACACCAGGCTTTGATATATGGAAAAATAATAAAAAGAATCATATATTTGATTGATGGTGGTGTTTAGGCTATAGGTTTTAGTTAATAACTTTAGAATACTTATATACTGAAATATAAAATATAGTATTTATATGAAAACATAAAACCATTTAATATGGTCACCTTAATTTTCAATTTTTTCCATAAATGTCTGTTAGGGGGCCAAATTTATCTTTATAATAGAAGCCTAAATGAATTATTTTCAATAGTTCAATAGGTCAATTTTTTATTCTGGCAAGTAAGACGGCAGATATCTATTTTTCAACTAATCTTCAAGGATATAATTGATAGAAATAAATAAAAGTTTAACATTTGCCAGGTTTTTCTGCATGGGATTTTGTATTACAACGGCGCAACTCCTACTCCAGTACTGCTGGTCCTCTCCCGCTGTCCCGCCCGAAATGTTTTTAAAAACATTGCAAACAGTATTCGTTTAACAAAAACAAAAAAAAAACTGTAGGGCAGTCAGAAAAGCTTATTAAGTATGGTAGACAATTATTTGCAGATGTATGTTTTATAAATCGGACTTCTGGGCCAAATAGCTGGATGCATGAGGTGGGCATATGACGAATCAAGAGCTGCACATGCTGCGTACCCAACCTTGGCTCTTGGGCATGTTTCAGCAGTTGTCCAGGTCAACAGAAATCCCAAGAATTCAACATTCAAAATCAGCACATCTGTTATTCAAAAGAAATTCTATAAACTACGAAATGTATTTCTACCAGCTCGGGCTGGCGCGATTTCTGGTTGGAAATGCTTAATATACTTAATATGCTTAATAGATTTTGGACGTTTCTGCCACATCATATGCTTTATTTATTAGACGGATTCCAAGCGAAACTGTTTCTTCAAAAAGAAATTTTTCTTTTTTCAAAATAAAACTTTTTTTTCAGTTACGTTAAAAGCATAACATAGGTATGAATAAAAAAAAATTAAAATGCCGATGAATATAACTATCCTGAAGCCCAACCATGTAGTAAGTACCGGAGGTTCACTTAAGTCCATGAAAAACAAGGAAAGAAGTAAATTACTCATTTGCATTACATAGTTAAAAATACAAAATGATATTTTGTTATACGATTGCTTACATGCTAACAGTAACATGGAGGCAGTGCCGGCCTTAGGGTAGGGCAACTCGGGCCCGCGTCTGCCAGAAGGTGCTTCCACTTCTTATTGGGAATCGTAAAAAAATATAAAGCGCTTTTAGATAAATTAATTATAACCTATTATTACAGTAGCTGAATTAATATATCGATATTATTAATATATTAAATATTGAATGAAATAAAATCCAAATATATTGTAATATGCAACAGTTTTTTTATGATACTTTTTTGTTTGAGGGCTCATGACATAACTCTCCAGGGGCACTAAATGCCTACGGCCGGTACGCTACAGCAAGAAGGGACATGCGATGAGGCGATGGGACAGGTAAAGATAGCAGAGTGCGAACTTGGTGTAGGTGGAGCGGATTGTGTAGGCTGCGCACTATCTCTTCCTGTGCCTTCACTATCGCTCCTGCTTTCCGCTCCATTTCTGTACGGCCAATTTCTCATTTAAAAGATTTCACCCTTTTCAGGATGTCAAATCGTAAGGGGAAGTCAATAAGTGAAAATAAAATCAAAACTCAGAACAACGTTACAGTTAAAAAACATATAATCAATCATCTTTATAAAAAAAACAGTCATTTGTATTCAGATACACCTCATCGCTCTTGTAGATGATATACTGTTGAAATCAATTATTCTAGCATGTTATGGTGTTAAGAGTGGCGACGGTCATTATCAATAGGATAAAATACAAAACAATATTTTTGTCACTACGTTTCAATAAAAGATAAATTACAGAATGCATTAAGTAACTCCGTATAGGAAGATAATTAGATTCAATGGCGACACATATATGTAGTAATACTCGGTATTTTTTAAGGTTATTAATCTAATAAAATATGAAGTTAATAAACATTAACTTAATCAATTTTATGCAGTGAACTTCCTTCTATAGGCATAAAGTTGTCAAGAAATCGATTACAGACATCTTTCCTCGTAAGATTTTTATTATGTTGATAATTATTCAAATCAAACTCATATAGTTATAATACACTTACACATTGTCCTGGCAAGTTCTGGGCTCCGTTGGTTAATGCAGCTGGTATTCCATTGCATCCTAACGCTATCATTCTTTAATTTGTTGGTTGCATCATAGATTCCGTATACCTCAGATAGATCTCAGTTTAGCGATATTTGTCTCTCGTTACCAGAGGGTCTTTCACGGAGAGACCATGAGGTCTTCCACATTATGATATTAAAAACTAAGATATATCGTTTTTGAAATTTCTGAATAGAAATTTAATGAGAAATGCTCTGGTTCAAATTCATACCAAGGGACTGCTGATAGGTCACATTCTTTTTTTCCACATTGTAAATACCCTTAATCCAAACATGTACTAATAATAGGTTTACATTATGAATAGCAGTTTTGATTACTACAAATATGAATGAATATATATTATAGCCCAGTTGATGAATGAAACAGAGGAGGAGGCGAAGCGGTGGCAAGGCCAGGAAGTGACATGCCACATCTGGCTGACCGCCCTTCTCAGAACTCAGAAGCAAGCCACTGCTGTGTTATTACTTGGCAAGTAACTAGTTAGTATAGCATTCTCAAAAATGTTTTTCAATTAGATAGAAAACCATTCACCTTTATCTAATTCATTAGAAAAATGTTTTTCAATTAGATAGAAAACCATTCACCTTTATCTAATTCATCATAAAAATGTTTTCCAATTAGATAGAAAACCATTCACCTTTATCTAATTCATCAGAAAAATGTTTTCCAATTAGATAGAAAACCATTCACCTTTATCTAATTCATTAGAAAAATGTTTTTCAATTATATAGAAAACCATTCACCTTTATCTAATTCATCATAAAAATGTTTTTCAATTAGATAGAAAACCATTCACCTTTATCTAATTCATCAGAAAAATGTTTTCCAATTAGATAGAAAACCATTCACCTTTATCTAATTCATCAGAAAAATGTTTTTCAATTAGATAGAAAACAATTCACCTTTATCTAATTCATCAGAAAAATGTTTTTCAATTAGATAGAAAACCATTCACCTTTATCTAATTCATTAGAAAAATGTTTTCAAAGCTACCTTTCATTGTGATTTTTTTTTCTAGAGTGGTAAAAGAGATGTTTAGACTTGTTTTGGATCAGGACGAATCTTGGAAAATCCCCGATATTTATATTGGATCTATTTCCATTAAATTAATATTTACTTTATAACGAATTTTTTAATTTTTTTTTAAAAAGGTCGTTCTTTGAAGTCACATATCTTTCCAATTTGAATACTTCCAGTCATATGGTGCTTGTTTGACACATAAATTTACGCACTTTAATTTAGATACAAATCATATTTTAATAGGAATGCATCACTAAGGAATTATGCAATCTATTTTGTATTATGTTCAATAATTAATTTATTTTTATACGCTATAGTATCAAATATTGTACAGGACCAATAAACGCGCCTTATACAATTATTTTCAGCAAACATCTATTCGTTCATTCTTGGTACCGAGCCAATAACCAATTTTGTTGAATAAAGGGATTTGTATTATGATGTAAACATGTAATTCAAATGTAAAATATTAACTCAAAGTACAAAAAGCTTTGATATCGAGTTTGATGTTTAGGTAATTGACAACAAAATTAAGAAGAAGAAACTGACAGCAAAAATTTGTCTGATTGAAGGTCCTCGTCATCCAGAAGGTCTTCGAATCCATGACCATTGTTCATCTATATCTTTCTCTCTAATTAACCAACAACATAATGTACCTTCGCCGTCGATCTGGTTTGGTTCATGATCAATTTTATCTGGCATATTGTTATAATATTGCTCATCTACCACTATAGCATATTGGAGCACACTCCATCCCTCCCTTCTTGCCACCGTAAGCATTTTGGCAGTCCTTCAAACATCTACAGATAGTATAATTAATCAGCTTCTGCGGTGCTTGCCTAACTGTTGATTGTAGTTAGTTGAGTTGTTCATAATTAGTAACCTGACCACTCTAAAAATTAATTTGTAGGCAAAACCTCATTGCATGGAATCGAGCAGCTTCAGCTGAAAGAAGAGCAAACAAGTTAAAAGTTCGCGAACAGTTTAAAGCAAGCTTCATTAAGAGAGGAAATTTTGATGAAACGTTGCAGTATGCAGAGCAGCAATTAGTTTATTATAGGAAACACCGACTTTATCTGTACTTGCATTACGGATTTAAAATATTTCCATGGTCCTTTATATTTTTCAAACTTTGTTGAGAAGTTTTGCCTTCACATTTTATTGTCTCATGTTGAATGTTAAACTGAAAGCGTGAATAAATAGTAGATTTTCTTTGACTTTATTAAAAAATTGGAAGTGTCTTGGGGAATAGAAGTCTCAGATTTCCAGGCTTCATCAAAAACACCCAATTGCTGTTAGGAGCTAAGGCAGTGATAATGACTTGAAGATCTACGTCATCTCTTCTTCAAGTTTTGTCAAAACTGAGTTCTATACCCACATATGAATCCAAACTACGGAAACGCATTAATAGCGGTCCTAAAACGGTCATTGAACAGCTAAATAATTCGATCAAATAATGAATTAGAAATTTTCGTTCTAATTTAACAAATTAAAGAATATTAAACTAGTTGGAATAAGTAGGATAGAGTAATAATTTGGCCAAAAGATACTACTGTATAGCCACCTGTTTTGGTTGTTTATTGTCTTCAATAAATTATTCCATTGGAATAAGGAGCAACCGTAGGAGGTAGATTAGAGCCGTACTAGTTTGCCCAATTATTACTTTATGCTACTCATTTGAAGCATAATTTAATGTTATTAATTTTTTTTAATTTTAACTTTTTTTATAAGATCCAACGATTAAGTCTTGTAGACAAAAATTTCTAAAATATAACGAATAAAAGGAACGGAAGGAAAATTCCTAATTCGTTACTTGATCAAATTAATTAGATGTTTTGTAACCGTTTTGAAGCCGCCAGAAACGCATTTCCGTGTTAAATTTAGATCTGGAATACTGTACCTTAGTTTTGGCAAAATTTGAAAATAAATTTCGTTTTTGGTTGACGGCGGCTTATTGCTTATGACATACTACTTAGCCGAATTGACATATAATGGTGATCATTCGACACAGAATTTAAGGTTCTTTAATTTCTTAACTGTATTGCTAGGAGGCACCGTTAGGAGGTATAGGTGAAAAAAGAAAGTTCTAATTCGTTAGTTTATTAAATAAATTACCTAATTAAAAATTTTAGAACCTATAGAAATGCGTTTCCGTGTTAAGTTTTAGAACCTAATTTATAAGATTATTTGCATATGTAGGTTCTATCATCTGTACTAGCATACCGTTGGTTTGGAAGAAGACTGTCACAACTCAAAATAATACATTTTTTTGATTTCACAATGGAACTAAGCCAATTTGTCTATATTTTTATGTGGAAGAGAGTTAAAAGTTGTAATTCTTACTGCACCATCTAGTAGGCGCAGTGTCTTCCAAAACGATATATTGAAGTCAGAAATTATCTAAAGTGTCGTGTTATCTGCTCGGACTACCCTACATCAATGGCCGGAACTAAGGGGGAGCAAAGAGGGCAGTTGTTCCGGCTCTGAAATTTTGTTTTTAGGTTATGAACAAATATTTATCACTATTTAAAACTTGTAATAATAATCCTCATAGATTATTATTTGGGAATTAAGCATTCATGACAATTGAAAGAGGCTTAAAAAATGCTTTCGCCTCATTTACATTAAGTTTAATTTATAAAAATAAAATGTTAGAGGGAGTTTCTTCTATATTACAGCCTTAAGAATATTCCTAGAAACTGTTTGGCTAGTAACAAAAACGAGCTGCTTCAATAAACTTTGATAATGCAAACAATATTGAACAAAAAAAAAAGAGCCATAAAGTGAAAGTTTAGTGTAATTGTACATTAAGTAGTCTGTCATGTTCTTGTTGTTGTTGTCTGGGCTTTAGGGCGTAAAACCCTGAGGTCATCAACGCCCATGTTTCGCGCTTTATAATTCTATTTCACTTTATTTTTCTCTTTAAATAATTTCGAATAAAAATTTAAATAATTACTTCTTTTCGTATTTTTTATTACGTATGACAGATTTTTTGGTTTAAATCTTATTCAAAAGGCCATTCATTTTTAAGAAAACTAAGACCATTTTCACGTTCTTCTGGTCATCATTCAGAGTATCCGATACACTCGGTCCTACTCCCAATCTACTCAAGTTCGCGGAATAAAAATGACATTTCTCAAATATGTGACTGATCGTAAGTACACTGTTGCAGTATTGACATTTTGGCGGTGGCTGCTTACTGATCAGATATGTATGAGTTAAACTTGTATGGCCTATTCTCCATCTGGCAATAGCTGCCTCCTCCCTGCGATTGGAACGGTTTGATGTGGTCCATGGTTTAATGGTTTTTCAATAGTTTTTAATTTGCTTGGCAGGCTTTCATCCCACATGGCTTGCCAACTAGATGATATTTCATTTTTCATTGGAAGACTTATTTCTCGGGGTGTCAGAATGGCCCCGCCCTGACCTGGAAGAGCAAGTGCTTGTTTAGCTGCAATGTCCGCCAGTTCATTTTCAGCGTCATGTTCTTGTTTTGACCTTTAGCAACCAAAATAATTGTATAAAAGTGTTGACTTATATTATTGGAAAGGTGATGAAAAAAGAGCTGGAAAATTAATCTTTAATCCCCCTCTAAAAAAAATTCTAGTTTTGCCCCTGCGTACTTCTAAACAATGTCGGGACGCAAATTATTGAAGCTCCAGAGAGGAGAAGTGGCCGCGCTCAGACAAACTTAATGAACGTGGCGGGATCGTAAAATTTTAATAGCGGAATGTTGTTAGAATACCTATCTTCGCTGGAGCCTTCGGTTACAGCTATTGAAGGTTCATATTCCCTTCTCCCGCTCTTGGGGTTTATTAGGTAAGCAGTTATTTTGTGAAGAAGCCTTTTTTGTCTTTTATTCATTGAAAAGGAAAGGGTATAGATTTAATGTACCACTTTTACTATTTATTTAAAAAAATTAATTATTATCTCCAATTAATAAGTAATTAGCAATCGAAACGCGCTCGGGCACGCATAAACAACTATAGAAGAAAACAAAAAAGTTATGTATGAATCAGTACTAAAATTCTACTCCTTACGTGATCTTCTACACGAAGAAGCATTTTTGCAGAGTCCCTTTGCTAATAGCCAACAGAGCACACAATTTATTTAATATATGGGAATAACAGTATAACATAACGATAAAAAAAAGATAACAGCTTTTTAGTTCGTCATAATAATAATATCATCATATTTTCTGTTTTTTTTTTTTTTTTTTAGTGAAATACTTTCATATTTTAATTATTTTTAAATAATAGAATATTTTTCTTTCCGGTATTTTGGATTGTCCGTCCATCTTCATTCATCTTCTCCAAAAAATGGTTACAAAGTATTTCTCATGATCTATTATTTTTTTAATAATTTATTACATTTAAAATTTATTAAGTTTATTGAAAAATGAGTGAAATTTGTTTTCAATTATAAATTATAATTTTTTATGCTGGAAGATCGCTGATTAACCATGTGTGATAATAAAAGGAAGATGGTCCGGGTGTGGTTAAATAAAATTCCAATTGTGACAAACTATTTTTATTGAGCCAATGTTTCGTCCCACGTTGCAGGACTTCGTCAGGGCTGCTTTAAAAAAAAATATTTAGAGGAAAGTCCGTACTACAAACTCACTTATTCGGAATAGTCATTTTATTGCAGTAACAGGTAATAAAAAATTTTCGAAGTTCGATTTCCTCACAACCATGGAGTATCTCAGGGTTAACTTTTTCATATTTGAACCAACGACATGGAAAGAGAGCTAGAAACAATTGAGGCTGGATCTCTTAGAAGAATACTCAGTGATACTAAGTACTTTAAGTAAAATGAATTAATATTCACTGTTTAGATTTTACATCATAATATATGTATGTCTTATATGTAGTTTTATTATGATCCAGGGGTGGAGTCCAGTAGGGTTACAAGGAAAGCTTAGTCTACATTTGTTCTTATGCAGACTCAAACTGGCAATCGTACGTATATTGTTTTTCAATTGTCGCATATTGTGGAGGGTAATAAAATATAAATAAAATTCTTAATATGAAGTAATGATATTATCAAAAACACACTTATTCAATTCTATTTTGAGTTGAATTATTTTCAGATTTCTTATAATGCAAACGTTTTCGTAGCTTAAAACATTTCGTAAAATAATTTTATTTTCATTTTTCATTATTATATTTAAAGTAACTTCAAAGTGTAATTAATTATATTAATCTTTTTTTGTGTTTTACTGGAATAAATTAGGTAGTTTGAGGTATGCATAGGAACAAGGAAAGAACAAAAAAACACTATCCATTCAAATAAGTTTAAGTAAAGTACTTAAGTGTTGTTAACGCCATGTAGTATATAGTATTTACTTAGTATTAGTGTTTAATTCAATTATATTTATTTTAATTTGTATTATTTTATTTACAATTTTTGTCTATTTAAAAAGGAACATATTTATTTTATATTTGTATTATAAAAATTAAGTAAGAGAAACCGTGGCCAGGAGTTGTTAAACAGTCACTTAAGCGTTGCTTAGCGACAGGTACAGTGTAAACTAGTAATTTCCAAGACAGCCTTTTTATAAAAATAGGTCACTAAAAGGGTAAGAAACAAAATGCAATCTAAACAAAAAAAATTTTATATTTTTTTTATTAGTAGAAAATTTTAATAGTCCATCCGGCCGAGATTACAAACTACTGTGAACACATGTGACACTAAATATAAGTTAGTGTGATACTAAATAATGTAAACTAATTATTGTGTTAATGACTAATGATATATAATTTAACAAAGGCAATCCTTCCCCGCCGAACCCACCCCGCTAAGACCCCCGTGGAACGACGGACCTATATCACTTTTAAAATATTAGCTTAAAACGAGAAGAGGATATTTTAAGATATTGTAATCGAACAATAATTAAAAAGCACCTGAAATTGAAAAACGGCATAAAACCCTCCACTCCCGCCCTCCATGGTAGCCTTACTTATCTGAGTTCTCAAGCAGACAATTTTAGCGAGTAGGTTGGTCGATGTACCACATGTCACATCTCACTAGAAGAGATCACAACTCACAAAAAAAGACCATACTTCCCCGCCGGACCCGCCCCGCTAAGACCTCCGAGGAGCGACGGGGCCTATGTCACTTTTTAAATATTAGCATAGAATGGGAAGAGGAAACTTTAAGATAGTTAAATCGAGGAATATTTAAAAAGCTCCTGAAATTGAAAAACGTCATGATACCATGGAGGGCGGGAGTGGAGAGTTTCAATTAAGTTAATGTTTCTTAAATTCTTTTAATCATTTGTTAATTTCGGAATATATTTTAATTTTTAAAAATCATAATGAATTGTTGTTATTTTTTCTGTACTTATATCTGAATATATTTCATTTTATTCACTATCACCCTGTGTACAAAATCAAAAGTATAAGAAAAAATTTAATAAATACAAATAAAATTTATAAAATATTAATAAATATTTTTTATCCAAATGGACTAATAAATAAATAGTGGTTCTAGAAAGTTAACCAAAGTAAAACATATGATAAAGAAGTAAACTAACAAAACTAAGATAAATAAAAATAGAAAAAATATATAATGAGAAAAACTAAGACAATAAGAAACTTATTGATTTTTAAAAAAAGAGTAATTATATTAGTGAACAAAATAAAATAAGAAAATACGTAAATAATGCTAAAATAATAGCAACTGCGAGCAATGATCCATCACTGAAACGAGGCTTCCATATCCATTCATCCCTATCCAATGCAGAAACTATCCAATCAGCAGTGCGGTTTAAAAGTGTCACTACTCTCCCTACTACTAGGTATAAATCGAAGCAATTTAACCGGAAAGATAAAATGTCTTGTGAAAATTGAGAATCCGGGAAGATCCCGAAGTGTGCCATGATGCATTTCGCCTCTAAACAACGGACGATTTTTGCTACTCTACAATGAGCGACGGATCGCCGTAGTTATCCATAGCAGAAGAACCCCTTCTCTGGATCAACGCAAGCCTGCGTTGTTAGATAGTCCAACGATGTTAGAAATTCTATAAACATGTAGAATACCCAAAATAACACTTTTATAAAAGATGAACGTAGTTGGACGCCGTGGTGGCCCTAGAAGTCGCCTCCTATTCGACTAAGACCGTTTAAGAATGAAAACAGTGTTCTCTTTCCTCCAATTGGTATCCAGTTTTTATGACGCACAGCCAGTTATTAAAGAATAAGTTGAAGTCCTCCCAGACATTTTGAAGAACCTGTTAAACCGATCGTCCATCAGTTCTTTAAATTAGTTAGCAAAACCACTTTGGTTATCCTTTTCTTCCAGCCGTCATGCATCCATTTCATTTTACACTCATTTTCTCACTCAACATCTAAAGCTATGGATGTAACCGTTAACATTTACTACTACTACTTTACCATTTGTCTCTAAAATGGCGAGAATGAGAGTGAATGCGCGTTATTGAACTGTCACTGGTGCACCGGCGAATGACCTTTACGAGTTAGTGATGGAACTGAGATTAATCCTATGTATTTTATTTATTTATCCTATGTTTATCTTATGTATGGACTTACGTAATCAAATGGGATTAGCAGGAAATTGGATTGACTACTCCTGAGCAGTTTTTTGAATATTCAGCTTTACATAGTTTATGCAATGCAACTCTCTGTGCTACCCTCCATGTCCAATGTTCCCCGGAATATAATGTTGGGGGATATTACCCGAATTAATTATAATTTGAGTAGTAATTATAAGTGGACTATATTTATAATGGATTTAAAATAAATTCAGTATGGTAAAAAGTAAAAATAAAATCTTTATTCTTGAATGATTTATACAACTGATTATATGTAGTTTAACCAAAAGGGTTTCCAAGATGGATTAGTTAGGGTAGTATTTAATGTTGATTATTAATTTGAATGGGGTTTCATAAAATGATATTGTAGTTGGTTGCTATTGGTGGTTGATTGGTATTGAAGTTTTGATGAAACTTGATGACTGTTTCTTCTACTATGCTCTATTTCCGCATCCTGCCTCTGTCCCTCTTGCCTGGGTGTGATGAACTACTCACTTATATTGAATTCTCGAATATGAGCAAAGTGATCAAATAAGAGATGCTCTGGGTAGAATGTAAAATTCACTTTCTTAATTCAATTCAAAATGTGTGAGTGGGTCTTCCTCAAACACCCAACCAATCACATGCAAGGAAAATATTTTTTATAAAATTTTTACTGTGCTATGAAATATTGTTATATTCAAATAAATGAGCCTCAGAGATTTTATAATACAGGAAAAGAATTACTCTACCAAAGGTTTTGCGAACCTACTTTAAATTAAAAATTGTGGTTAAACATTATTCACAGAGCTTATTAGATTCAAAATTGGGAAATCACGTCAAATTGTTTGAGAAATTTTAGACATGCATCTCCCACCAATAAGTTGTTATAGCAATCTCTTTGATCAGATTGAGGTATAAGTAAAGTCTAAAGGGCTCAATTCTTAGACACTCCCTTACTATAAACGTAAATTATTATTGTAAACTAAAATCTTTGTGAATTGTAATTATCAATAGCAACACGCAGAAAAATTAGACTAAGACTATAAACAAATGAAGAACATTGAATATCCTAATTTATGAAATTTGGGTTTTGATGGAGAACTTAGTTGTCACCTTATGCGGCCGATCATAGCTAATTGATAGCCCCTGCGTCAGAGCATAGATTGGTACTAATCGCTACGGCTGCCCTTGATCCAGCCAATAAATATCCATTCCAGCCTATTAGTTTTTAGGCGTCTCTGCTGTCGTCCCCTTTCCCCTTTCCTTCTCTTCTCGAAGCTGTCTAATGAAAAGGTTCATTAATCTCTTAACTTATTCAAAGTGGAAAGACCTTTGACTAGACATGTATATATATATATATATATATAAAGAACATTGTAGAGAAACGGTAACCCCCTTACCAGACTTGAAGATATGTTAGATCGCGCCCGTGTTTTTTCAACCCTTGATCTCAAATCCGGTAACCATCAAGTGAGGGTACGGGAGAAGGATATAGAAAAGACAGCGTTTACGTTTGGCAGAGGG
>NW_027116696.1:569027-589554 GCF_000696795.3 Halyomorpha halys | reverse complement strand
CCTCATCTACTCACCAGGGCTGTCACTCAGACTCAAATTACCCATCTACAAAGTAATACTACGACCATCACTACTACACGGCGCACCACTACTACACTATCTTTACCCAACAGCCCTGAAATCACTACAACAATCCCAAAACAGCACACTACAGAAGATATGTCGAGGGACATCTCTGGAAAGACGTAACGTGACACACATTCATAACGAACTACAGTTAGAAACTGTACAACAACACATCATACGGAGACACATTAAATTCTTCGACATTCTCCCTGCTTCCTTCAATCCAGTATTCCAGTCTACCACTCCATCCCCCCTTCCTGCGAGGTGGCAGGGCAGGAAAAGTTCCAAAAACCCTATTAACATCACCTCATAACTCCATCTTCTGATGCACCCCAACCCCTTCTCTCACACTTCTTTTCGACTTCTGACTATTTTATTATTATTTCATCATTATCTATCGTCTTTATTAATTAATGTTTTTTTATTTTTATCTTATATGCGATACAACACGAAGAGGGCCCTCACCTCCGGACTTAAAATTGCTCCTTTTTAGAATGGATAGCTCATATATGATTTGAAGCTCATAAGATGTATTTCATTTGAAGCTAGATAAGATGTAACATTTCGTTAGAATATGATGTGGGGCATCATAAATCCATTATGTTAAAATATGGAAGAAAAATAATATTTACATATATTGTATTAATAGTTTTCTGATTTATTGAAATAGTAATTAAAACATATAAAAAAATAATAATGATATTTCGAACTTTACCATTAGTAATCTCTGAAAAAGGAACAGGATTAACATTGAAGGAAAGTGTAAAGAAAGTTTTAGGTTGGTAACAGCTTTAATTGCAACAATTGAACATTTATACATGGCTAATCACAAAAAAAAAATAAATAAACACAATTTTAAAAGCTTAAGACAAAGAAATGAAGGAAACAATTACTCGATTGATTAAATATTAAAAAAATTTAAAGGAAAGACAGAAAATGAATATTGAATAAATTACTTAAAACCTATCAAAAACTATCTTTAAGAAAAAACTTATAACTTAGATCAACCGAAAAATTATTTAAATTAACAAAGTAAACCAGAATAAGTAAAACCACACATACATATAACATATATGTAGCTAATTATATTTATAGCTAACATAGGAAAAAAGGAATAATTCAACTAATATTACATATTTCTCAGAAATCGATTAATTAAATTTATGTTTTGGACAAAATTCCAAATTTTTACATTAATATACAATTACATAACAGGTAACCTTAAAATACCAAAGGTAGTAAAAGGTAAGACACAACACGAATTACTTTTCTTTTTCACAGTAATGCACTTACTAATTCAATTTTATTTCTGTTTTAGAGGGTTCGGAAAAAAAAAAAAAACTAATTTAGATTATTTTATGAATAAAGGGGATGTGAAACAAAAAAAAAAAAAAAACCTAATTTAGAGTATAGGCTCTAAATTGGTAGATGGCTAGATTTAAGGTTACCTAACTGGCAGGCAGGGGGATAACACTTCCTGCCGGGCCACGGGTACCCTTCATCACGAGCCCCGGCCCAGTCGAGAGATCGACCCTCAACTCCCCAGTAAACGGCCTAGCCACACGCACGTCGTGTGGGGGATCGAACGTGACGTGTTCCACCCGGAGCATGTCATACCTTCGCACTCCTGGCGACGAATCGACCGCGGGACCGGGCCTCCCCGATGATCAGTGTAAGGGCCTACATCGCTAGTAAGGGGCGACTCCCGGACCTCAGGCCGGGCAGCAGTACCCGATGCAGCGCCCTCCACCACCCCTGACCAGGGTGGAGATGACTGAGAGAGAGAGAGACCGCTCTCAGACCTCTTGCCGCGCCCTTCGGCCCGGCCGACCTCCCGCCAGAGCCCCCCCCGGGGGGCCCCTGACGGCGGGCTCGGATCCGGCAGGCCGATCGGCGGGCGCGGCGTGCTCGGTCGGAGTGCGAGTCTCGAGTTTGAGTTTAAATAGAAAAGGTGGGGCCTATATGGCGAAGCGGGGTCGCAGTAGCCCATCTTCCCGGCTCCTCCCTGGTTGATCCTGCCAGTAGTTATATGGTTGTCTCAAAGCTTAAGCCATGGAAGTCTCAGTAGGAGCTGACTTAAAGTGAAACCGCAATAGGCTCAGTAAACCGGTCATAGTTTACCGAATATATGCCACTCACGTGGATAACTATGGTAATTCTAGAGCTAATACATGCAACCAAGTCCCGACCAGCGATGGAAAGGACGCTTTTATTGGATCAAAACCATTCGCCCGGCTCGCCCGGGCGTCTGCTTGATGACTCTAGATAACACCACAGATCGCACGGTCACAGTACCGGCGACGTATCCGTCAAATGTCTGACTTATCAGCTGTCGATGGTAGACTCTATGTCTACCATGGGACTCACGTTGTTTGTTTCTTAATTTCTTTTCTAGGCCAGAAAAAAAAAAAAAACTAATTTAGAGTCTCCATCCTACTAATACTGACAACTAAAATAATATACTCCAAAATACTCCTTAGAATGTAGATGTTTTACAGTAAAAGGAGAAAGTACATTGTTTATAAACACGCCATTATAATTTTGTAGGGGATTTGAAAAAAAAAAAAACTTATTTGATCTTAGATCCACATCCTTACCTGGGTCTTTTCACGACACTGGTGGCGTAGACACTGCTCAAGTTCAAGTTGAAGTGCTAGAGAAGTTCATTGCCAATCTATATTCGCAAAAGTTGTTTTTCTGTACGTTCATCTAAGATGATGGCCTATCTCCTTTCCTTCTCTCCAGCAATCTTAGTCCGTCCGCTTCATCTCGGCAACCAGTGTAGTTGATCCCGTCTCTCCCCAGCTCAAGTCCGTCCGCTTCATCTCGGCAACTAGAGCTGCACTTAGCCTTATCAGCTTACTGGTCCGTCCACTTCATCTCGGCAACTAGTAAGCTGGCTCCTGTCTCGATAGTTCTAGTCCGTCCGTTTCATCTCGGCAACTAGAACTGTTACTCTCTCACCTAGACCTCCTCTACCTGCGTCAGTGTCCAGGGCTCATCCTCTGGCACGGTCGTTCCTAATTTGTTAATGAATACGCCTTGTCGAGGGCCTTCTGTAAAGTTGATATCAGGCTGGAGAAATCGCCTAAGACAAGACATAACCCCGAGAAATTAAATGATCACTTTACCAACGAGACGAGGAGCTTGATGCAAGTTTTGTGGCCATTCACCTCACATCCTCTCAGAATCCTCTAGCACAATTAAATAAAGAGCCGGTATTTTGGGCAAGGTAACCAGACTTTAAAAAAAAAAAAAGGCGAAAAAACAAAAGTGCTGAGGACACTCACATTTTGACATGTAGCCTATCTGTTCCAATGATGACCCTTGGCAATACTTACTAATTCTACAATACACGATCAATATTCTTATATTAATGTATAAAAATTATAATACTCAACTTTTTAAGGATCATTCTCAATGAGTAGTCCAGATCATTTATAGTATCCCAACTATGGTTTTAGAGCCGGGAAAACGTTTAGACAGCATACAATTTTTAACTACACTTTTTGTAACTCTAGTTATCATAAGCTTTTAAGGTTTTTTTTTTTAACCGTACATAAAATATGCAGTATTAGGTAAAAATTGCATGAAATTGTATCTATTAATTTTTAACATATAAGGAAGAGAAGTTAAAGATCTATTCGTGTTATTTCTGATTAAATCGGAATGTCTCTTTATCTATGATGGTCTGTGATATTAAGGATTATAGTATAAATACCGGATTGATAAGTGAGTAAGATTAGGATATGGCATTTCACATTTTAGCAAGAACTCCTATCGGTCTATTTCGAAGTATAAACACAAGTGCGAAAAAGTAATTTATAACGAATAAAATTACTTGACTTAAACGCCTCTCAAAAAAATAAAAACCAAGCTAGCGGTTTTCGTACCAAAAAACGTCCAAATCAATGTCCAATTTGTTTGTAGCATTTTACGTTCTGGTGCAAATTTGCGCTGAATTTCAGGCTCCTGCATTGTTCATGGAAAACAGGATACACATGTAAAACTACTTTGGAAAAAAGTATGCTTAGTTGGCCGAGTTTTAAGCAACAGTTTTATTTGTTATATATTTGGTATGATTTTTTTTTTTTTTTTTTGGCACAGGAAATCCAAATATGAGCTTGATTTTTTTTAGAAAATCACTATTTTTAAGGCGTCTTAAATATTTTATGTATTAGGTATAAAGATTTTTTTGTTTGCAAACTTAAAACATTCACGAATATATTTGTGGGTTGCTTAAGAAATAAAAAACCTACTTGGCAATAGACATTTCTTAATTAAGCTCATTATTCTATCTTCATCAGAATCAGAATAAATATACTTGGCACTGATGTGAACGATTTTACAAACCACTTTATATCATGTGATTTTCACAAGCAAACTTTTCAATTTTTTTCTGGAGCTCCAGCATCGAGCTGGAGGTTATGTTCGGACACGTGTCTAATCTTTCAAGACACAACTTTATCTAAAAAAGTTGCTCAAACTGCAGATAACACTGGCGAATCAAATGGGTGAGGAATGTTGTCTAAATAAGTACACTACGAATAATTGCCTAGTCTAGCTTTAATTTAATAACTGGTTTGAACCTGTTTGAAACACTCCTAAACTGTTTTCAATCAAATTGAGTCTTTTGATACGTGTTCAATATATCAAGTGTATAGACCCGCGATCAAATATTATTTTTAAGTACAGTTTATTTAGAGATTGATATTCCCTGAATACTAGTAATCAAGTATCTAATGCCAGAAGATGTTGAATTAAGTTCTTATCCTTTAATAAAACGACTGTCAATGGGAGTTATGATTTTTGGTTGACCTGAATTCGCTCATCTTGTATTACTATGAGTAATCTTGAATTAATACCCATTAAAATAGTAGAATTGTGGAATTTAAGGTGATTATCAATTAACGCAAAGATTTTGCTTCTTCAAAAAGTAAATATTTTAACAGAATCATCGTAGCTTAAATGACTCATTATCAAACGGATAAAACACAGACTAACATTTAACAAGGAAAACTTTTATCCGTACGTTTTAACAAAGGTATGTGTTAATACACATAAGCACAAAAGCAACTCTTGCGACATAGCCATTTAGTTGCTCACTGAACGCGGAGCAACCTCTACGGAGGAGCCCAGCGATTCCAGATTCAAGCTTTTACAAATTATAATTCCTTGTTCCCTAGAACCACTCCTTGACGCCACCAAATACTTAAATTTGGATGGGTTGGAAGTCACTATTCCACTATTCTTCTTAACTGCTGTCTAATATGGACTTCAACTTTTGAATTATGGACGATAGTTTTTACACTACCGTTGAACCTTTCTTGTGGATTGGAATGCAGGTGTTATTTTCGCAGTCGATTGGGATTTCCTTCTTCTGGAATGGCTTGTTAAAAATGTTCAGTAACATTTATACTTGGTTTCGCCTATATACTTGATATCCACCATATTTAAACATTTCAACTGTAATTCCATCTTCACCACCTGCCTTTGTTGTTTTTGGCTATCGCCATAGGCATATCCAGCTCCCAACCCTCGATAAGATCACCCTCTTCAACAGGTTGTCTTAAAAGAGCTTCTTCATTTCCTTTTTTCCACTTTCACATATTTTTTACAGAGAAATATGCCCATTCTTTTAGAACTTTTTCTTTTTTTGTAATAAGCTGTCCAGTTTTAATACTAACTTAATACTTGCTTCCCATATTTCTCATCTAATCCCTTCATGGTGCTCTAAAACTTTCTTTTATTCCCATAAAACTTGCTTCAAATTATCGAATTCAGTCCAGCCTTTCTCATCAGTCTTCTGCACTGCTTGCTTTGTCTCATTTCCCTTGTTCTTTGTAATTAATCGTACGTCCTGGGTTTTTAATTTTCATTGACCTTGGCCTGCACTTCTTTGCATCACTTCTTGCACTAGTTCTTTTGAAGGTTTTACTAATAGAAATTGTATTATTTCATCTCCAGAAGAAGATACGCCATCTTCTTGAGATCAATAGTGAGCAGGGAGCGAGAACAGATCGGCAGTTTAGTGTACCTAATATTAGGCTGATTATAGGAAGTTTGGTAACCATCAATACTACACTACCCCACTGCTCTAGACTTTAACATCGATAAGGTGGACACAAAGGTGGTAAACACACGTGATAAACATCGGCCTCGATTGCGGACGATTCAATGACTTGGTGGAATAATTCGAAAAGACGGGCAAGTCCCGTGAGCAAAGGACTGATCAATGTTTTCCGAACTTTCCCCTACTCAGGTACCTCTACAAACGCATTTTTAATTCATTCATGTAGTGAATGACCCCGCTTTAAAACCACCTCCTTATTCCTCCTCCTTTATCAAACCCACATCCTATAAGAATTAGAAAAATCAAATCTGACAGAGCTAAGTTTTAAGTAAACCATTGATTTATTTATATTAATTCACTTTTTTTCCCTGTAACTATGGTGTTAGGGAATTTCTAGTTCCAAAGGGAACCATTGTTAAGACACAAACAATCAACAAGGTCTTAGTAATTTATAAAAATACTAAAAAATGAAATATAGTAACTAAAAGAATCTCGATGTTATCATATCCATAAAAATAACACTTAATCAATATTATCTTAATATTATTAAAAAGAATTTATTATTCAGACGTCCGTTCCAAGAGCTCTTATCAACAAAGATGAGGCAATACTTGTCTTGGTCATCACGCACAGATATTTATATAGGAAATGTGACAATAGTCTAATGCATTTCCTTTTTCCGGTACGATTGGTATCACTGTTTATAAATATAGCATAGTAATCTGAATGTTAATATATAAACTCCCTCACTGACCTAGTTTCAAAAAAACGTCAATGGCTATGAAGCTAGAAATTGATAAGAGGTTCCTCAATTCAAGCAGCAACAATTTAAAAATTTTTTAAACTCCAAGTGGTTTAATAACAGTCTGCTAAGTACATGGGTCAGTATAGCTTCCTTAATTTTTTTTCATCTACTATTACTATGTTGTTTTTTTATCAGCAAATTTAGTTGAAATTAGCTCTTGGTTAAGCAAAAGTAAATGATGAAATTTTATAAACTTTATGCTAGACCACATCTAGGCAAAGTCCAATTTTTGTCTCAATATTTGAACTCGAAATATGGCTATTTCAAAGAAAGTACGTTTGCGAATGCGTAAGCAAGAGTAGTGGGCGGAATCAGACAAAATCTGGGACAAAAACATGAAAAATACTGAGTACCAACCCCAATTCACCAAAATAGGATTAAAGTTTCGATTGATTATGCCGGAACACAAATTTGACAAAATTGTCCGGATCAACAGACACACATGGAATCAAATTAGTCCATTGGTGTCTAAAATGAAAGATGCGAGTCATTTCAGTTAGATTGAGTCATTTTGATTCTAACGATATAATTTTTTTTTTCGTATGATAAGAATAATAGTAGACCGTATGTAATAGATTGTAGGAAGAAAGTCCGGGTAGTGGTCAATGTACAAAATATTGGGTTATAAAATAAGTTCGTAGCGTTTTTTACTGGTGATTCCAATAAAAACTTCAGATTCTTGTAAATATTTTTACTCAATTATATAGGACCCATTTTGATCTATTACACGTTGCCATCAGTCAGGTAATTTTTTAATCCGTCCTTCCAGCTTCTCAGATCTTTGCGTAATTAACTCCTCCATGTACGTTTTGCTGTCCTCGAGCGAATTAAAGTGTTTAATATGAGTATAAGTGAAAATATGTTGGGCCAAGGTCTAGTGAATAGGGTGGGATCACATCCCAGCCAAACTCCAGTAATTTCTGGCGGGTCTGCAAAGACACGTGAGGCGGGCATTATCTTGATGGAAAACTATGCCTTCATGATTAGCCAATGCTGGACGCTTTTGTTCAATCGCTGCCTTTAATTAAAGCGTTTCTGCAATATCCGGTGTCGTAGAGTGAGGGTTGTCTGTAACCAATGCTTGAATTTGGTCATCATAGACAGTTGAAGGACGACCCGAGCGCTTTGCCTCTTTCAAGAAAAAATTTCCAGTGAACCGAGCAAACCTCTTACGGTGCTTTCTCCTTAAGCATCATCGCCATACACACTACAAATTTTGTTAACCGTCTGTGCAGCGAATTTTCCTTTTCGGATACAAAAAAAATCATTAAATGACGAAAATGAATTTTTTTATCTTTCATTTTGAGCAAGCAAAATACCACTTAAAGATAAAGAATCTCGGTTGAAACTGATGCATAAAAGCACTTTAACTAATCCTTATTTAGAATTATTTTACAACCCAATAGTTTTCTTACTATTTTGACCTTTCTTAACCGCTACCCGGACTATCTTTCTTCAATAAACTTCTTTCTTTTATTTTCTGCATGAGTACAAAGCTTTCTTACCTTCGGTAGTTTGTAATTAAGAATTTAGTGAAAATTGATAATCAGTGAAAATCGAAGCGAGTGTCGTACTCAAACATATCGAACTGGGAACCGAAAAACAATAATCAAATATTATGCAAAATACAATATATAAAAATTAAAAATATTATAAATGCTTGTTCATAAAATTTCCAAAAACCATACTACTTTTGACAATCGCACAACTCACTTACTTTCCGTACAGGATCAAATGGAAATTCAAAAACATTGATATAGAAACAATGAACTATAGTTCCATTAACCTAGCTATAGGAACTTGGAACATTTATTTATTGTTGTAACTCGCTAAGAACTATAAATAACATAAAAATCTAAGTATGTATTAAAATAATGACGAAAATCATTATGTCGTTGCTTTATACTAACAGGAATAATAAGATTATCTGAGAAGTGCGCTGAGCATAACGGGGTCAAACCATACAGAGATGCCTTTGATGAAGCTTAAGATTGTATCTTGTGGACAAGCACTCTTTGTCTTAGAACCTTATGGCTGCTAAGATGAAGGATGGAAATTGAGAACGAAAAACTAGTTGTAAATTGATTGTTGTTAGAAATTAATGAATCATTAAAAATTAATTTTTATTGGACCATTTAGGGGTGTCCATCCTTATCTAATCCCTCCCCTCCTAAAAACAATTGCTACAGCTCTTTGGAATGTTGCTATGAGTTCAATAATATGTCCAAGAGGGCATAATCTAAAATTTCTTAACAATTAAGACAGAATTTTCCAAATAAATTAATACTTTATAATTTTGCCAACTATAAAATATTCTGATTTTCTCTACCCTTTTGAATTTGAACTATTCACTAACTTGTTGCAAATGTTGACAGCTTTGTTTTTCCGTTTTTCCGCAGGCCGTTATGCCGGACTTACGTACGTAGATGATCTAGTAGTTGTGGTAGCTTCGAACAGGAGAGGCACAGTAAAAGATGAGGCTGGTCGGTGCGCCAATCTGATAGAAGCCTGGTGCGAGAGGAAGAAGTTAAAGATGGGTGTTGTCAAGACTCAAGCTTTTTTTCTTGAGGGGTACGGCTGACAGGGCACACACTATTACTCTCAGGATATAAGGAGGAATTATACGACCCCGTGATATTGTCACGTACCTAAGCTTAAGGTTTGGAAGAAAATGTGACACTTCACTTAGACGGAGTAAAATTATTAAATCAATATAACATTTGAAGCTTTCATTTAAATTTTCTAGTATTTTTAAACGGAATATCGATATTCCGATATTACTTACTCGTTACTAAACTTTGATATCGTTATTACTAGGAATGTAGAATACTGAAAACTATACGAAATACCGAGAAATAAATTTTTATAAATTATAATTTTAATTTTTATAATTGTTTAAAAATTAAAATCTGTACCGCTACAACCCAAGGGTCAGGGGTTCAGTACTTTGTAAGGAAGTAGTAGTGTTACTAGTGTTAGTAGTGTCTAGTAGTAAGACCAACGATTGTGGAAGGAGGTGATTTGGTCACAATCACGCTCGACCGCAAGATTTTGACCCAATTTATTACCTTTTTAGTATTTAATACCTAATTTATTAAGCTGGGTGGACCCCAGCAGGGCTCCAGAACCCACAGGGTTGACTCACGGCTACAGTGTAACAGAAAACAATTTTCTGCTCAGCCGGATTCGAATTTTTATATTTGTCATATTTGTTTTGAATAGGTATGATATAAAATAAGTCTTCCTATATTATCATTTTATGATTACTATTGCTTTATTTTGTTAAGTTTTCGATATTTTAGTGCTGATATAATATCAATATCGATATTGCTAACCAATATTGATATAGATATTGATATTTTACTTCCGATATCCCATCCCTAGAGCTAAGTTGATGATGGAGACGGGGCTCTACGGCCCAGCTACCTCCCTCAGCCAATAACCAAGGAGAACTGCCCGTATAACAAAACCTTTGTGTACGGGTAGAAAAAAAATGTTGGCTCTATCAACTTCCTCGCACAGCTAAGGACAATACTATAAATTGTTTGACTGCAGCAGTGGGAAGCAACGCATAGGCAACGAAATAGCAACGTTGTAAACACCCGTATTGCCTAGCAGGCAGGGTAGGGTGTGACATTAATAAATATTTTGGTAATAACACCAATAGATATTGATTATATTCACATAATAACTTAAAATTGCAATTGAACAATCCAGGATTGTAGTCAAATTGATAAATTCATATGCTTATCTTGTGACATTATTCTTTACAAGTACATAAATCTTGCAAGAAGGATAATAATAGAGGTGGTTAGCTTTGAGGCCAAGTGAACCAAAAAAGGCGGACTTTATAGGACTCCAAAAGCATGTTAAGGCTGGAATGAGGAATATCCGAGACGTCATACTTGCAGGTCAGAGTTGACAAGTAGATCAACGGTAGTATGGTTGATGTTAGATCGTTTAGTTTATCCTGCAATTTTTTTTTTTTTTTTTGTGTTTACTTTTAGTGCTTAGCCACTTTTTTTATTATAAAAATCTTTATTTTTACTCTTTTATGAAGCAGTAAGAACAAAGTAGGCATTACTTTTTCTTTATATAGTACGATTTATAAAAATAGTTGTATAACCTTTACAGATGTAAAATTATTGTTTAAAGCACTTTTTTTATTGACGCATAAACAATTTTCCGCGACCACAATACTTCCCCTCAGCATATATTTTATATACAGGTATTGGTGAATGAAATTAAAAATCAGCACCCATTAATATTAAAGGATATAAAGAGTATAGAGGAAGCAGCAGAGCTCCATCACTTAGATTGTATTTTCTCTGTTAAATAAAACAACGAAAAAAAGCGAAGAGTAAGGAGGTTTATGTTAAAACAATGCTATAATCAATGTCATATTTTTTTTTTTTAATAAAGATCAATTGTTATTATATCAGAAAAATTATTTATATATTTATTTTTGTCAAACTATATATTTTAATATTTTTCTTCCCAGCAATTTATTTTTCACTTAAAATAAATATTAATAATATAAATAAATAAATTATTTAAACATTCATTGGAAAATTTACTAAGTTAGTGTAAATGTTCATTAATGTTAATTAAATTTCATATCCAATACCTACTGTCTAACAATAAATATATTTTGGGATCCTTTCTATTTACATTGAAATGTGTCTATTTGATAGAACAGAGGCCTACGCACAAATAGATTATGTCGAAGAACCAAATTATTGGAAATGACACTTACTTTAACAATAAGTGTCATTTCAACAAGTTCTTTTAGTTCACATTTGCGATTAAATTAACGCTAAATCAAACATTCATTCATACTCAAATCCTGCAATAGCGAAGCATCGGAGATTCAACGAGAGGCTTAATAAAATGACAATAAAGATATTACTAACCCATATTTTTAAAGGTTATTAAATCCTAAAATAGGGAGAAAAAAAAAGCGTGAGCAGCAGAGCTCCGTCACCAATAATGGACTTCCCCTACCTTTTTATTTGAAAAAAAGTTGAATGATAAATCCATTGCTTCATTAATATTTAAGAACATACACAAAAACATGGCGAGAGTAGAAGGCAGGCATTACGAAATCCAAGCACTTTTCAATCACATATGACTTTGCAACCCCGTTATTATATGCAGAAGCTATCCAGGTGCAAAAAATATCAAAATTCTTCAAAATGCAAAAAAAAAGCAAATGGCGGTTGGGTAGAAAATACATGGAGACCAAAAGCACTTCCCTTATACCAATTCACACTATTGAAAATTATCATAACAGTACAAAAAAGGACTTAATTCAGTATTTTTTTCTATAATCTCCTCAAAAGGAGTTTTAAAAAATATTTTTTAAGAAACCTATATAAATATAGGTAACTGAGTTTTATAAGAATAGCTCAAAGTAGGAAAGGGCGAAAGAAAGTTTGATTTTTCCAATTTCTTTCGACTGGAAATCTGGTCAGTGTTTCGAGTAAAGCCTCAAGCGGCTAATGAAATCTCATGAGGATGAACTCATGGTAGAAGCATAACCAAAAGTACACAAATAATTGGAATTTCGTATTTTTATATAGTAAAGGGGAAGTTATTGCGATCTTGCAATATTTCTAATCCGAATTCTAGACGGCAATACACCTTTTAAGATCCCTAGGGTCTAAACAACCAAGTCCCGCATATGCTCTGTGTCGGTGTGTGAGTGAACAGCCTAGCTAAAAAACAAAAATCGTACGAAACTGAAATTACATATTTCAGGCGGGTATATAGTTTGGAATAATACAGCATCATTTTTGACAAAATTGACTAACCGGATTCGAACTCGGTTCCTTGGAGTTAGTAGCGACGCGCTTTACCCCAAGGCTACCCCGCTCCTTTTGTAACAGTGTAACGGGGCATAAATGGCGAATATTCCTGGTAGTGCAAATGGATAAGTACGAACTATGAAAGGATTTGATAATTAACTCAAAGAGATATGAGGAAAAATATTTTTTGCCATCAGAAAATACATTTTTAGAAATATGTAATATATAACGTAAGAAAGCCAGAGATTTTAATAATATCAAACGCAGAATGTTGTAGAAGTGGTAGAGAATAACAAAAAACGCGAAAATACAAAAGTATGTTCTAACATGAGTTTGACAGTGCGGGCTCATGTGCATATGTTAGTGCGTTTCACCAGTCCGATAAATGTTTTCGTCAACATACTTTTTAAATAGTTAATTAATAATTTTATTACTTAACCTCCATGTGAACCTATCAGTTGACAGCATGTCTAACTCCATTTTAGTAGTAGTAACCTGGAGGGCCCCAATTCTTAAAGTTTCTGGGTTCCTGTCTTGTTTATAAAATTGGTTCCCACTAGCGGTGGGTGCATTGGACAGCAAATCAAGTACACTTTTATAGGTACTAATGTAAAGGAAATAAATTAATTTTGGAAGAACTCTGAAGTGGGAAATCAATAATTCATTTTAATTTCTTAAATCTCAGTATTTTTTAAAAGATGCGAATAAATCTGATGCTTATGGTTATAGTTTCATCCATTTCAAGTTCATCGAAAAAAAAAATAAAAAAAAAAAGATGCGACATATAACACAGACCATAGTGTATTGTCTTAATTTGTACTATATAGTACACAACTAGTCTACTATAGCTAGGCGAATGCTTCCCAAATGACTTGTTACTGCATCCGACCTTGCTCATCAGCTGACTGGACCGTTACAGACGTTCAGTACCAACTCGGTCGGTCCTACATTGGGATCCGGAGGATGGTAGTTCTATGCCCGGTACAATTGCAGAGTCAATTAACAATCAAACTAAAGTAATTAATAGTCAATGATATTTATACCCATTGCCGTCCTCCACTATGGTAACTAAAGTACTCTGTGTACTAAAGTAAAAGGGTTTTATTAGCATCGCCAAGGACAGATTTCTTCTTCATGTCCTAGTTGTTTCCTTACTCCAAAATATCCATTTGGGATATTATTTCATTTTGTTATCACATTTCTGTTGTATTTTATTTTCAAAACACAAATATTCTCTGTTCTATTCGAATATGTACTATATTAAATAATCAAACCGACAATAAACTTATAGCCTGAATACTCTCAATGTGACAAAACATTCTTATCGACTTATAACATACTCTCAGCTTATTTTCAATTGTAACTGAAGAGTTGACATTGCCTACACACATATGGATTAAATATCTCATATTGGAACCTGCAGTTACAAATGCCATTGCCAGCCATACTTTGGTCAGATGAAGACTGACTCAGGAGCCAATTAAGGATATACAATACAAAGAAAGTAAAAATATCATTTTAAGGTGAAATAATATATATTTCCAGAGGAATGGTCAGTTGCCTTACATACAATGATTATTCTCTAAAACTGGATATTAATGAAAACAAGCGACTAGCGGCTGTTGGAATAGAGGATATGAGAAGAAGATGATAGAGTACTCACCGCTTGGAGGGATACGCTAATACGACACAATAATACGAGGAACAAGAAGCCGCCTCTAGCAGCCATGGTCCAGGCCTAAGTGCGCCCACAGCACACCACAACGGCCCCCTCCACCGCTCCAGCGGGGCACAGACCATTGGCCCGTCAGCATCCGACCTCTTCGGACGGTATGTTGGCTCTCCTTCTGCCCTTCGTCTTCGTCTTTTCATCTGCCGATGCGGTAAGTAATAAAACTTTCTTTAATGGAATTTCATGTACTCTAGAAAACTTATTAACAATGTCTGCGCCTCCAAAATTTCAATTGTTTAACTTATTTATTTAGTAACGTTGTATTGATTGTACAGATAGTCAATTGAAAAGCTCTATTAATAATACATTTTCTAAGTTTAAAACATATTTATTTTACACTTTTCCCGAAATGAAATATTGTACTGTGTAGATCGAATTTAACTTTAGTAACAATATTATCGTATAAAGCGAATACCATAAATTTCTATGTGTTACTTTTCATAAATGCTTGCTCACAAATTGACCAATAGCTATTTAACTTTAACCTATCGTAAAATTGTTATATGATTATTACCAATCTATTTCTCCTCCCTCCCCCAGGAAAAAAAAGAAATATCGGATCGACTGAAATTACATGTATTGAAATTCGATTATTAACTAGATGAGCCCAGTTAAATCAATAGAATAAATCAAGTAGGTTGAAAAACTGATGTTCAATCGCCATAATCTCTGTTTTAGCAGTTTCCGAACCTTTTTCGCCGCAACACTCTCTTGCGCTGAAAAAAATCGAGCAGATCTTGGGCTAAAAATTTCACGGAACCCGTTTCGAGCTATAAAAAAATTGCGACACAATTATCCTTAGATCGATTAAATATGTAGGAAAAAAAGAAAGAAAAAAAACAATGCTAAATAAATGCTGGAAAGTATTGTATATTTTATACTTTTATTTTAGATTTTTTTGTAATATTTGGAGAAAGTGGCATTAGCTACCAGCACTCAGCTTAGAAACCACTGTTTATTAGAAATTCGAATATTGTTTGTTTAATTGAAGTGAATTAAAAATATATCTATTGAAAATTCCTAACTTCGGTTTAGTTTCAAAGATAATATTATTTCAAGTACAAAATTAATATGTATGATATTTTTGATTTTATTGTTTAATTACAGCTTTTAGAATTTAAATTTAATTTAACATTTAGAATTAGCAATTTTAAATTGAAACAAGATATGGAGTCCATTTAAGATATGGGATAACAAATATACATATACTCCTCAAAATTCTTCATTCCTTATCATCCCAGCACAGGAGTTAGGTGTAAAAAGTTTTATAAAAAACTTTAGTTTAGTATTATTGTTCAAAATATGGATGGAGCTTATGGTTTTTGGATTTCCATTTGTAAACGTTTTTCAGTGAGAATATTTTTTACTAAAAGTTAATGTTTTTAATATTTTGTTTATGTTTAAAATTTTTAATATGTTTAATAGTTTTATTATTAATTAAGACCTGCGTTTCCATTCTATTTATTTTAACATGATTTTTTAATATTATGAAGAAAAATATTGAATATACAGTTGAATGGTTCAAGGTAAGAATATGATCTTAATGTATACGCTGATTAAACTAGGAAAGTAACGTTTTATCGAAGATATCTTTATTCTTAATATGTAAAGCAATTCCAAAATAAACATTTCAGTTAACCTTAATTTTTATTTCATGTTATTAATTAACAGATAGCTAATAGCATTTACTTTTATTGTTATAAAGGACAGTCATTAATCAACATTTAAAAAAATATTTTCAAACCCAAAAATTTATCCCATCCTTTATTCGAGCTTATATAATCCTACAAATCAGATTTATGAATGTATTGATATTATAGATATTAAAGACCCAAAATATTGAAAAATTGAATTCATTGGTTCTTTCAAGTTCTTTTGTTTGATTAGAACTAACTGATTAAGAGAAAATTTTAAAATATATATTTATTTATTGTACATGAAAAAAAGAATATCTATTATGTATTGCTAAATCTATGATACTTTGTATAGCCTCCGAAAAATCAAAAACAAGAATTAATACTATAAAACAAAAAAATCTATATGTCACTCTATAGACATCTAATCTATACCATCGTTTTGTAGTATAAGTATCATCTTTATTTTGACTTACAAAAAGTTTCTAGAATGATGCCTTAATTTTCTTTTATATGGCTATTTCGATTTTTTCAGAATTACGGGGTCACCTCAAGCGATCATATGCAAAAATCAAATAATAGCTGAAGAATAGTTATAATTAAATTCCCTTGTTCTATGATTTTGAAAACCTAAATTTTATGATGAAATCTAAAAAACTATACAAATACATAAAGTCAATTACTCATCAGTGAATACTAAATCTTTTATCTAATAAATAAAATAAAAGAATTTATTTTAATAAAGAATATAGAAAATTAAACCCTTAGAAACAAGTTGAATATTCAAAGATATTTGTTCCAATTTATTAGCACAATAGCTTAAAAATTAATTAGAATTGGCTGTATTTTCATTTAAATTTAGAAAATAAATTGATAGTATAATCAATCACAAACTGTCAGAAAATAAATGAATAGTATTGTATAAGGTACTAAAGATAATAGAATTTCATTCATGCTAATTTCTTGAAAACTTAAAGTTTTATAGAGAACAATAATAATAATAGTAATTATATTTATTAATAATAAGCATTTCGTAGTTCAAAATTGCTTAGCTCATTTCCCATTTGCGGTGCCTGCTTCGCTATCTGTGGACAAATCTTTATACTACAAATGATGACGGTGTATTAGTTGGAGTTTCTTAGTTTACCTAAATATAGTCTAAATATTTAAAAACCGCATCCAACTATGACAGTTTTATCTTGCTATATTTTAATTTTTTTTAAATAGAAGACCTATGCCTGATATTCCTATGGATGATTAGTAATATATAATGGTTTTATATAAGTTACTCTAATTAGCTCTTACTCCGAATCAGTTTTCAAGTTAAAAGAAATAACATCAAATATAAATAAGAGTTAAACAATTTATTATTTGACTACCATCATCATCAATTTAAAATTGATGATTACTTGACCATTAAGTAATTACTTTTAATTAGTGCTTCTGACCCGCAATCCACCAAAACTTTATCTTAGTAATTGTTACATGATATTCCATTTTTATGTTCTTATTTTAACATAATCGTTAAAATGTCGTTTGAGATGTGTGTTTAACTAATGTTACCTACATAAATGACGTCATATCGGAATAAATATTCAGTTAGTAATCAGTGCAGGAAACATTAACCAAAATCGACCAAAAAAATACAGGCAAATAGAAAGACGCCGAACCAAATTTGTTCCATGTCTAAAACACAAGTTGTAGGTGAAAATTTTCGATGGCCAGGAAAATAATTTTTTTTTGTAAGAATTAAATAAAAAAAAAACTTTAATAAATAATATTACATACTTTTATCATATTCCGACTAATTTATTTTTATAAACATATATGTTGTGTTTAAATATCAATATAACATTTTCATCACCGTAGCTCAGGGGTTAGGCGCAAGTCTATCGTCCTGAGGTCCGCGGACGGTGCCTGATCTAATCCGGCCTTGCAGCGTTGACTTCTTCATTAAGTGGCGGTCCCGCAAAATGAAAAACTTTACTCTTAACCATGGTTAGAATAGGTTGGTCACCTGTAGAAAATTAGGCAAACATCACCTTCGGCGTGGACTGCCTTAATAAAAAAATAAATAAATGTTTTCATAGCAAACTTTAATTGATGTATTAATAATACTGACAAAAACGAAACACATCAAGTATTGATAAGAAGAGGCCTATTGCATCAAATTACCCTTAGTCGGGCATAGCTGACAGCGGCCTTGTTTTAATTCCTAACCAAAGATAAATGCAGATTAAGGTGGCTTAGCACCATAATGACACCATAGAATATGTGTGATACCGATTGGTTACAGAATATTGTGTCCTAGTTGGTGACAAGTTTTCTTCTTGAGTTCCCTGTTTTTTTTCTTAAGAATATCTACTAATGTTCCATATATTTATTCCAAGAATATAGACCTGACATATCTGCCAAAAAATTGGTACTCACTAATTAATAAAAATATGGTTAATTGGTTATTTTTTAAATAGATTTAAACAAAATTACCGTGATCAAAAAACTGGACGAATCTTGAGGAACTATTAGGTAAAACCGAGTTTCACTGTGAAACCAATTGTTCCAAGGAAGCATTCTTAATTCCCAGTCCAAATAACACAACTGAATACACGAAAAGTTTTTAAAAAATTGAGTCATGACGGTACTCTGTCTGATATTGATTTTTTAACAAACTTCAATGTCTAATTTTAATGTTTAAATTCATTTATGTGTTGATAGATAGTTGTTTAAGAGATTAAGAGTTTAAGACATATTCCCAACACTTTGTTGTGCTACTTAATTTACTTCAAATTCTTGGACCTCTGAGCGCCCAAACTTTGTTTCCAGTCCGGCTTAGGTCTTCTTTATTGAAGAATTTCCAGAAAAAAAGATTTCGCTTTCTTTGTCGTTGTATATGTCACATAACTTCTGTGCTGGTTCATGCAGACCAAGTAATGCCGATGGTTTATTTGTGCCAGGGAACCTGTGTGTTTGTCAAAATTGATAACTTTTTTATCGTGACTAACTCCTGTTATAAACTGGGAAGAGACCCGGGAATTTTACTGATTTCCGAATGCAAGGAATTAACATCAACTTGGGAGAAGAATTAAGTGGGAATGATTTGTTGAGCAGACTAGGGGCAGCTACAAGCACCAGTTGTGCCAATACAGAACTCCACCAAGAACTACCTCAGATAGTTTCTTGGATTTATCTACTATTGACGTATGGTGACTAAGTGACAATTGTCTTGTTATTTATACTTATTGTAGATATGGTAGGACATGGTGAACTGGCAAAGAATTTAGGACAGAACATTGTGTGCTTTAGAAGGTTCTGATAGATTGTTTTATCTTGACAAAAATAATTAAACATAAAACCCTAGCATTCATATATCAAATTATTAACAGAATAGAAGAGAATATTCAAAGAATTGAACAAAAATGTGTTATTTATACACGGCGAAACAAAATGTGTTGTTAAATATATTTTAAATTAAAGTATTGTAATCTAAATTCCAAAATATGCTGTTACTTTTGTTTAGCTTTACAATCCAGTCCCGACTCTTATCTATCCAACAGAAACGCTAGAAGTCCTTGGTTTATACGACCGCCATTCGGTTACCAACATTTCTCGTGTCATTGACTACAGTGCTGCCATCGCAGTTTCGGCCTTCCTGTTCGTGTTCCATGTATAATTTCTGTCAGTAACTTTTCTTTGGTATTTTTTTTTTTTAATGACCCCTTTTCTGTTCATTTCTGACATAAGGGAGATCCAGAGTTCACCAACTTATTGTAACCATGCCGGAGGGGCCAAATTTTCATTTCGTGGGCCGTCACAGAAATAAACCTTGACCCCCAAGCCTGACATGAACCAGCGCTGCTGCATTCACGAGGCAATTAAAGTTGACACTCCAACTCCCTCGCCTACAAACGGCCAACTACTTTGGGATTATGTCATCGCTCATTCCAATCGTCCACATGACAAGCCCGATTCAACCTTTCCAGTTTCATGACTTTAATCAAATACATCAGGTTCTCCGAAGAACTTCATGTTTTCCTGATTGCTTCTTAACCTCCTGTATAACTCATAAGTTATTACTATATGTATACGTTTTAATTCTTTTTTTCAAATATGGAAAGATCTTTTTTTCTCAGCTTTATTAGTTTTCCAGTTTTTTTTTATCGATATATGAGGATTAGTTCAGTTTACTAGGATAGTACATGTTACGATCTCCAAAAGAACTATTTTTCCAGCTCATGATTGGACTGGCTGACGGGCTTGGTCTGAGAGAAGCTTATATGAACCTGTAGCGAGAGGGACCAAGTGGTTGGACCAAAGCTCACCAGAGCGCTCCACCTCGAGCCTCACCGAAGCTCTCAAATTTACTTGTTACTTCATTTTGTAAAGAACACGTTGTAATTTTTGTATATTAAT